>NC_084735.1:71783842-71816342 GCF_033978785.1 Entelurus aequoreus | reverse complement strand
TGGATTCATGTGTGTTCATTTTAAAGGGGAAATGCACTTTTTCCAAATGTTGCCTATCATTTACAATCTTTATGTGAGACAAGAACACATCTTTACTTATGCATTCTAAATCGTATATAAATGCTAACAAAAGTCAACTAACAATGGATCCAAAAGGAGATGCTCTATTCCGCCTATGCAGCGCTCTAAAACATCCAAACATCTCCATTAATGTTTTCTATAAACACTGTAAGTATTAGGGCAGCGAATCTTTGGGTGTCCCACGATTCGATTCAATATCGATTCTAGGGGTCACGATTCGATTATAAATCGATTTTATCGATTCAACGCAATTCTCGATTCAAAAACGATATTTTTACGATTCAAAACGATTCTCTATTCATTCAATACATAGGATTTCAGCAGGATCTACCCCAGTCTGCTGACATGCAAGCAGAGTAGTAGATTTTTGTAAAAAGCTTTTATAATTGTAAAGGACAATGTTTTATCAACTGATTGCAATAATGTAAATTTGTTTTAACTATTAAATGAACCAAAAATATGACTTATTTTATCTTTGTGAAAATATTGGACACAGTGTGTTGTCAAGCTTATGAGATGCGATGCAAGTGCAAGCCACTGTGACACTATTGTTCATTTTTTTTAATTTTTATAAATGTCTAATGATAATGTCGATGAGGGATTTTTAATCACTGCTATGTTGAAATTGTAACTAATATTGATACTGTTGTTGATAATATAAATTTTTGTTTCACTACTTTTGGATTGTTCTGTGTCGTGTTTGTGTCTCTTCTCAATTGCTCTGTTTATTGCAGTTCTGATTGAGTGTTGCTGGGTCGGGTTTGGTTTTGGAATTGGATTGCATTGTTATGGTATTGCTTTGTATTATTTTGTTGGATTGATTAATAAAAAAATAAAAATAATAATAAAAAATAAATATACATTTTTGAAAAATGAGAATCGATACTGAATCATACAACGTGAGAATCGCGATTTGAATTTGAATCGATTTTTCCCCACACCCCTAGTAAGTATATATGTCATTTAGTGACAGGCATATTCATAATATGTCATATTTTTTGTATTTTGCCCATTTTAAGTATACCGTGTTATTTTAATTTCATAGATGCATCACAACATTCACTTTTCCCTTCAACAACAACAAACCTACTTACTACTCACGGCATACTTTGTGAAAGACAACACTTATTACTTTGGGACAAATTATGATCCAAAAACTGTTATTTTTCAGCCTGAATATAAGGAGCATGGTACAGGATTTTGAAGCTGTGTGCTGAACAGATTAAGCTTTAGTGAAACATTTAGCACCATTTAGCAGTATTGCTAAATGCTGAACAAGATATAACAACCACATACATAATAAAACAATCACTTTCTGTTCATTGTCTGCTCTCACTGGGATACCAACTGATGGGATATGCATATTTTCCGGTTTAGATGAAGAATTGATCATAATGCTTACAAAGGGTTAAAAAAAATCCTGCAAACAATCGCCTTTTCATATCTTCCTTGCAATCTACGGGTTTAAGTTGAATGTCAAAGGTGAACACTTTTCGGTTTAAGGCCACATCCTTCTACAATTCAGGTGGGAGGCATGATTTATAATCTTGAATTAACTTTCACCAGCTCAGAGGCAATGCAGCGGCTCAATATGTCAATAAAGCTGCATAAGCAAGTGAGCTCTCTGTGATCACGGCACCGCTAAAAGTACTTTGTCTGTATAAGCGCTGATAATAACAATATCGCTAATATTTCGGTCATGACAATGTAAATGGAGTATTGTTGGAAGTTTATTTAGAGGGATTTATGGGCGCAATAGGTGGCTGCATTGTTTGCCACCTGTTGTGTATCAGAGAAGGGAAGGAGGCGACAACCAGGGCAGGACTGCGGTTTACAAGGTTTATTTGAAACCTTTGATGAATACGTGGCGTGTGTATGCTACTCAAAGTGAGTGAGTGTTGACTATGTGTAAAATTAATAATGTAAATGTTACCAAGGGTTGTTGTCTGTAAATGTTGGTTGTATCTTTCGCCGTTATCCAAGGGGGCAAGGCGAAGAGGTAGTTCATGGACAGGCAAGTGGTCGTGGTTCGGAGCAGGGAGGTCGTGGATCGAGGAGGGCAGTCAGGAATCCGGATGGGTGTCGAGTGACAAGGCGCGATCACAGAGGACAGGGGAGTCACTGTGGAAATACAAAAGGGCATGAACCAGGGGGAAACACGGAGAGATAGAGGAAAACCAGGACGAGGACGAGGAAATCACTGGGAAAGGAATGCCAGACGTGATGCTTACTGGAAGGTTAGCGACGTTCTGGCAAAGGTTCCTCGGGTCCGCTGGTCTTTATGCCGCTCCCCCTCATCAAGTCCAAGTGCGCTGATCAGTGATTGCTTGCAGACTTGTTGCTGTGTGGGCGTGTTGTGCTCAGCGCGAGCAGAGGTGTGTTTGAGTGTGCTGCCAGCAGAGGGGTTAGCAGAGGTGCCTCCGGCTGCAGAGGAAACCTGAGTTCGACTCCGTGTCATGACACCACCTCATACTTGCCATATTTTATGACTTAGAATGCATTAAAAAAAAAAAAAGTGTTTTTGTCTTACATAGCGATTGTGAATGATAGGCACACTTTTTTAAAAGTGCAGTTCCCCTTTAAGCTATTACAAGTAGCCTAATAAGAATAACAACTTAAAAAAATACATACTTAGTGTTTATTATGAGAGGTTTGTATTGACAGAAGGACAAATATAGAGCATTTTTCACAAAACCACAGGTTAAATAATGTATGATGTTAAGTGAGGCCTAGAATGTCCATTTTAATAAGCTTAAAAAAAACTAAAACAATGATCAATGAATAAAATGTTATGTGCATATGTTACTCGTCATTGCTAATAGTGAATTTGTCATTGAATTAAGCAATTCT
This sequence comes from Entelurus aequoreus, assembly GCF_033978785.1. Classification (NCBI taxonomy): domain Eukaryota; kingdom Metazoa; phylum Chordata; class Actinopteri; order Syngnathiformes; family Syngnathidae; genus Entelurus; species Entelurus aequoreus. The sequence goes on along the minus strand of NC_084735.1, from coordinate 71,813,411 downwards.
TACATAAATACATCTCACTACGTTCAAGTGAGTCAAATCCTTTAATAAATGTTGACTAATTCAATATCAAACACTTAAAATTTCACAGTGTTTAAGACAACCCAAAGTAGATATGCATGTTATTGCTGCCACCAGATATCCAGTAGCCCTCTCTAATCCAGGAACGGGAACATATTCTTTACACATCCTTGAGTTCAAGGAAATGTCAATTAATAAATAGGATCATCTTAAAATACAACCACCTTTCATATGACGTCATCACAGGTGAACAGCAACTGCTGTCAGTCTTCAGAAAGTCTATTTTACAAATATTGTCTTGTTTTACACACAAACAGTTGTTGCTCTGCGCTTACTGCCTTGCACACTCCAGTCTTGCCCGGCTTCCTCGGTGAGCGGGGGAGGCCGGGCCGGCAGGCAGGAGGTTATGGGCAGCGTTAGAGGACCAGGGCGGCGGGCGGAGTTTGGGTGCGACACAGCGTGGGCTGTGGCTGACGGAGGAGAGAGTATGCTGGCTTCCGTTCAGGAAAGATGTGGAGTTGTTGGAGCCCTGCTGGCACCGATAATTGTAGTAAGCTTGCCAGCCCTGGCGCTTTCGCTTCCAGCGACAGCGGAGGATCCGAATGAAGGCCTGAAGGGCAAAACAGGGCAGTCATTTGATAGGTTTTTGTTCCAAGTGTTGCCACTATCCTCAGTTCACTCCAGTCTGTAATTAATCGGATAACAATGCATAGTTTGTATCTTTTCGAGAGTATTCCAGGTAGGAGGTTCAACAAACTCTAAACCTGAAGTATGGGTTGATTTACCTTAGGATGGGAAACTCTTGAGTTTTGTGTTCTAGAACAGCCGATCTGAATTAGTTAAATCAATCCTGAGTATGTTGACTCTGAGTTAGACCGCAACAACGTTCTACGATTCACCATAGCAAATGAGTACAGAAAAGACCGTCTTTCTTTACCGAGCTGAAACTGTGTGTTTATGGTGAGTACGAACACCTTTTTTTTTAGAAAGAAAAGTAATACAATAAACTGATATTGGACTGAAGTCAATGCAAACATAATATTTAATCATATTTTCTAAGTAGCCCACAGGTAAAGGAATTATATGAAATAAAATATAATTTTAATTTAGGTGTAATGTGAATTATATTTGTGAAGTGAATTATATTTATATAGCGCTTTTTCTCTAGTGACTCAAAGCGCTTTTACATAGTGAAACCCAATATCTAAGTTACATTTAAACCAGTGTGGGTGGCACTGGGAGCAGGTGGGTAAAGTGTCTTGCCCAAGGGCACAACGGAAGTGACTAGGATGGCGGAAGCAGTGATCGAACCTGGAACCCTAAAGTTGCTGGCATGGCCGCTCTACCAACTGAGCTATACCACCCCACAATAACACACTTAAGTATATTTGACATGTAAAGTCAATACAAATACAAAGTATATATCAGTTTTCTGACCAGGCACTTTTTGTTACACCATTAAACTTGTCATAAATAGTATCTCTTAAAATTTCAGCTATACTTTTTGAACTAGGAATAATTTAAATGTCAGCACTTGTTGGCAGGTTATTTTTCTTATTGTGATTCATATTGCTTGGCTTTTACTGACGTCAGATCCGGCTCACGTCTCGGCCATTAAAGGGGAAATGCACTTGTTTTGGAATTTTGCCTATCGTTCACCATCATTATGAAAGAACGACGGATCAGTTTGTTTTAATGCATTCTAACTTGTAAATAAACGTAAATAAAAGTCCGCTTACAGTGGAGCCAATGGGAGGTTCAATAGTTTGCCCATAAAATCCAATACATAACCATTCAAAAACCAACAACAATACTCCATTTACATTTCGTGACTTGAATATTAACCAAGTATTAGTGATATTGTTATTATAAGCGCTAACGCAGACAAACTATTTATAGCGGCACCGTGATCACTACCGTGTGTCCCTATGTTTACATTTACTTTTTTTTTTTTTAAATCAATGTATTATTAAATATTTAAAATTGACTAACAATATATTTTTCCTCACAGTCTTATATAATGATAGTATACAGGTATATTACCAATTATGACCTCAAAATCCTCTCCCGACATAAATAATCAGGACTTATTTTTTTGCTAACAAAACAGATATGTCATGTCTCACAGCTTGCTTTACGTTTATCAAGAGGAGAGAGACATAACAAAACGCCGGGCTTAGTTCAAGAAAACCTGCGTGCCAGCAAGCAGATTAGGTTCACAGAGCAATTTACCATAGTAACTTACTTGTGTTTGATTTACCGCTCTTAGAACGTAAAACCCTGAGTTTCCCTCACCTCAGGCTTTACGTACTCAAGAGTTTTCACTTAACCTGTTTCCTGGAATACCCCCCCAGCCTAAAAGGCAAGTGGCAAGGGTACCAACTTAGTACTGTACTTATGATCAGGAGAACCTACTTAGTAAAAAGCTACCGTAGCCCTAAACGCAATAATTTTCTTTTTACGATTAGCATTTCAGTTCAGCGTCAGCTCTTCAACATTCAAAATATTTTAACATTCAAACTATTCTTACATTCATACTACATTCTATCAGCATTTTAGTTCAACTTCAGCATCGGAGCATTCACAAGCAATTCCTTCAGGAATTGCCTCATCTAGTTTAATATTTAGAATGCATTAAAACAAATCCATCCGTTGTCATGTCTTTCATAAGGATTGTGAACAATAGGCAAAATTCCCCAAAAAGTGCAGTTTCCCTTTTACTGACTAAAATATAAATCAAATCAATTGATAGACATCATTACTATCTACAGGATATATATCAATCAATCAATCAATGTTTATTTATATAGCCCTAAATCACAAGTGTCTCAAAGGGCTGTACAAGCCACAACGACATCCTCGGTACAGAGCCCACATACGGGCAAGGAAAACTCACCCCAGTGGGACGTCAATGTGAATGACTATGAGAAACCTTGGAGAGGACCGCATATGTGGGTAAACCCCCCCCCCCCCTCTCTAGGGGAGACCGAAAGCAATGGATGTCGAGTGGGTCTGACATAATATTGTGAAAGTCCAACACATCAGCGAAAGTCCAGTCCATGGTGGGGCCAGCAGGAACCATCCCGAGCGGAGACGGGTCAGCATATACCGATGATCATGGTCAAGATGAAATTATATGCATTCCAAACACAGAAGATACACGCACGGTCCTCTTCCACTGAACTCACTAGACAACGATGTGCATTTTGATTTTTGATTGTCAATACATTGCATTATGGTCCTTTTGTCCTCATCTCAATGGTTGTTTACAGGTGTCTCAATTGAAGCAATCAGAAAAGATTTTATAGCTTTGTGGAAGTGTATTTACCATATTTCCGGACTATAAGGCACACTTAAAATCTTTTTTTTCTCAAAATTCGACAGTGACAGACATTTTGGTTGAGCATACCCACCTCAAAGCTGTTTTATTTGGTACATGGTGTAATGATAAGTGTGACCAGTAGATGGCAGTCAAACATAAGAGCTACATGGAGACTGCATTTTGATGGGTCTCAAGTAAACACCACCAACATTTTAAATGTTCCATTGAAAATATAGAACATTACACAGGGCGCTCAAAAATCTATCAAAATGTTTTAGTACAACTTTGGTAAGCTATGAAGCCGCACCGCTTGAAGGATTGTCGGCACATTAAACATACAAGTATTATTATGGTGTGTGTATAAGGTAAGACATTATCTGGCGTTCTGTTTCGCAATATTATGCAAAATAAACTTTTCTTACCTTCTAGTAGCTGCTGATCTGTATTTGGGATCTGCATAAATCCTGAAAAATTGTGCGCGTCGACAATCTTGTTCTTGTTCTCTATCTTCTTGTTATGGGACATTCATCCTCCGCTGTTGCCATTTCTAATATAAAGTAGTGTAAATTTCTTTCTTATATCTGTCAGTAAACTCGCCATGAAAGCGCTAAAACATACTGGTGTAGTGAGTTTACATTATTCACCCTAGGAAATTTAGTTATTAGAGTTCCGGTCGGACGGTTTTTCACGGGACACATTTCCGGTGTTGTTTTTTCCGGATGAGGAGATGCTGCTCCGTTATTGAATTAAGTAAAGTCTGAATGTCATTAAAACAGTTAGCGCCATCGTAAATAAGACCACCCACAAAATGGCGCATCCGGTCAGAAAGCGACTTGAAAATGATCTGTAAAACATAATCTATGCAACATTTTGACCAAAGAACCACCATTACATGTTATGTAGACCACAAGGAAGTGTTTTCAATTTTTTTTTAAAATAATAATAATATGACTCATTTAATGCGCCCTATAATCCGGTGCGCCTAATACATGAAAAAAGATCAAAAATAGACCATTCATCTGCAGTGCGCCTTATTTTCCTGTGCGCCATTTTGTCCGGAAAATACGGTATTCATTTTATTAAGTGTGGTGTACAATGCATCCAAACTTTAAGTGTAATACAATATTTCACCTTCCCGGGGCGCTGGTCTTATTGAAGCCTCAGAGGAGAGTAAGAACAAAGGTACTTAAAGGGGTAATATTATGATTTTTTTTCTACAGTTAAAGCCCTTGTCGTTAAAAAAAACATGTAATGGTGGTACTTTGATCCAAATTTTCCATATATTTTGTTTCAGAGACCGTCTTTTTGCCACTTTCTGACTGCCTCTTCAGAATGCGCCTTTTGGTGGGCGGTCGGTCTTATTTAGCCCTCCTCCAGGCCAAGCCCCCTTTGACTGTGTCTTCACCCTGTCTGCCATGTTGTAGTTTTTAGCACTTCCATATCGAGTCTACTGACAGATATAAGTTAGAAAAATACGCTACTTTTTACTAGAAATAGCAACAGCGCAGGATCCATGTGCATGTACAAACCAGCCTGCCACACGACAAGAGGATAGAGAGAAAAAAAAGAAGCTTGATTGGACTCTTTGGATTAAAACTGAATAAAATTGGTGAACTCACGCAGAACTCTTTGGGTAAACCTCTACCATATATGGAGATACCTGCTTATGTAACTAGAGCCAAAAACATCGCTTAAGTCTCAAATTCCAAACGGCTCGTTTGGAGCAAGTTTGAAAGAGGGCCATGTTTTTTCAATGTCTCTGCTATGTCTCCATGGTATGATGTAATTTTTTTCACTTATGCTCCTGGGAGAATAAGACCTTAGTGATAAAACTCAATGCTCAACGTGATGTTTGGCTGTATGATAACACATGTAAATGTTTTTGCGAAAAACTAAATCGTACAAAAAGTGGGGAGTACAAATACAGAGGTAAATATTAACACAAATGCAAAATATCAAATGGCCCCTGCCTTTTTTTGATTTTTCAGTATGCAGCCATAGGCAGAAGTCTAGAGTCTTGATACAGCCGGGCTAATGTTTTAAGGTAATACAACTCTTCAAGTATCCCCAGTTGCCTGACCTGTGCTTCCAGTGTTCATCCTATAATTTCCATTGCATTGTACCTGTTTAAACTCGCGGCTGTAGCAGGGGTAAATGATGGGGTTCAGGCAGCTGTTGAAGTATCCCAGCCAGAAAATGACCTTAAAGAAGGTTTCGGGAGGACGCAGATTTCTGTTGAAAGAGCCTAAACACAGAAGGGAAGAAAAAAATAAGTTGGTTTGAATAACGTGTAGGTGAGATGATAAGTGTTTGTTTGCATTAGTAAATCAAAATGTGCTGCAGGAAAGAGTGCTGGCCACCGAGGGGCAGCATTCGCTTTTCATTTTTAACCACTGGCTGTTATTGTGTGGAAGTCTAAGCCGCCTGTGACCCCAGGTGAGGCAGGTGATCTTTGTGTTCTCGTGGGATTTCCGAGGATCTGTCGGGGGATTGTGTGGGATCGAGATTTGTATTTGTCCTAGATAACAGATCTCTTGCGAGATGTATTAATCCCTCCGACATGGACTTGTAAGGCCATCCTGTATCATCCCCTGCTATCTCTGACTATATATGAAGAAGCACAGCGTGAAACCAGACAATAAGACCATCGTGTGCCATCTTCCCATGATGCATCACTGTCATCCATCCTCCCAGTTTGGCCATACTTTTGCTCTTTTTTCCATGCAGGATGGATCTATTTTAGCTGTCTTGTCCTCCATGTAAACACCATGAGTGACCAGCAATGTTCCCTCTAATTTTTCATCTGTGTGAGCAAACGCACAAACTCTCTGAGCATTCAGTGGAGCACATGCGAGCAACATCAGACACGTGCACACTGTCGCCACACCAGCGTCACACCTGTCCCAAACCTGACATCATAACAATTTAAATGTTTTATTGAAATAATTTTCTGATATAAGTGATTTTGCCCTCTTACAATGACAATAACAAAAAAATATGTTTTTCATGGTATATCTGGCTGCGGGTCCTGCCTTTAAAAGAAATGTTACCCCTTTCAGAGATTACATTTAGTTCCTGTAACTTTCTGTCTGTAAAATACATCTTTTTATTAGCATTTATGAAATCTAGTGACAATATTTCATGAATAATATCCTTAGATTAACATTCTTAATAAATGGCAGTAAAATAAGCACACATCTGATTGAGAAGTCAGAGTGTTACAACCTGGCATTTACACGTTGTGTGGCGTTGGGGTTGTGCGACTTTTTGTGTGGCCATAAACGCAGCACTGGCTAAGTGCCATGAGTGCGTGTGTTGGTGCAGGTGAGACAGAGCAAGCGGCTTCTGATGATATGACGGATGACAAAGTTGGTTTAAGCCTGGTTTGTATGGCAGAAAATTACCAGTTTTTATAGATAATTTTACTCATGTTTTTGGTGTGGTTACAAACAGTTTTGCTCAATAAAGTGATTGATGGAATTCCTGTCCGTAAAGTGTCACAACAGATGATAATTGAACTGTGTTGACAAATATTGTTTTATTCATTGGGGCCACTCTTGTTGTCACTTGTCACTCACAGAGTTGCATTGCAAAATCATACAGAATAAATTGTAATGTGTTTATTTTGTTTAAAGTTCAGATGGGATTTTTGATTTTCTGCGCGGCATTAATTTGCTGTGCGCAGAGGACGCATGAGCAGTGCGCAATTGCGCAGGCGCACACCTTAGATCACATATGTCAGAGTCAAGGCCCGCGGGCCATATCCGGCCCGCGAGAAGGTTTTTTACGGCCCTTGGGATGATCTTGATTTATTATTAGAACCGGCCCGCAGACCGCAGATCTTTTTTTTTTTTTTTTTTTTTTTTTTTTTTTTTTTTTTTTAGACCGCAGATCTTTTACACGCACCAAGCGGATGCCGGTCCAAGGTTCCGAAAGGGGGCGAGCGGCCCACCGGGACGCGCCTGCCGGCCGAAGGGCTGCAGCCCGGCCGTCAGTCGCGGAGCCCGCCGTGCCACGCGCGCCAAGGGGGCGGGCCGAAACCCGGCCCCGAGGCCCTGAGACTTCTGCTTTGTTTCCCCAAACCGCGCGTCACCGCCGGGCCCGCACCACCGTCGGGCTGCAGCCCGAGCGTCGGTGGCGGAACCCGTCATGTGCCGCGCGCGCCAAGCGGAGCGGGGGGGTCAAGCGGGCCGAAACCCGCAGGCCACCCCCTCACCACGAGGCCCTGAGACTTCTGCGTTTGACCCCTACGCGCGGCCCGTCGGGACGCGCCCGCCGTCAAGCCACGAGGGTCAGCCGTCGGGTCGCGGAGCCCGCCGTGCCACGCGCGCCAAGGGGCGGGCCGAAACCAGCGGGGGGTTTCGGGCACCCAACTCGCCTCCCTCCCACGGAGGGAGGAGGGGGGTTTAATGTGAACATTACTGTGCAATCACATATTTAGAGTTTTTACTCAATTCAAGTTTAAAAGTTAAAGTTTAATATTTGTTTTCACTGCATGTTACTTCTCCTTAAACAAAGTGTTGTTTTTGATTTATAGATTTTTGCACTTTATTTTATTGTATTTCAATTTAATTATATTTTAAAAATATTTCAGTTGAGTGGATGATAGAAAATTGCTATTATTGTTTTTTTCTTTGAAGTAAATTTAGCCCACTTTTGCTAAAATAGAAAATATAGGCTACTGATGGTGCCTTGAATACCGGTTTCTTTCATTTAATGTTCATGTTATGGGGATTTTTATATAAAGGAAATTTGTCTTTTGTGTCTGTTGAAAATTAAAGATTACTGACAGAGCCATAAGAAAATATTGCTTTATTTATCTGATCATATTGGAATATATTTGTTAGGTTTTCAGTAGGTTCAATTAGGTTCACTAGACTATATGCGTCATTTAAAAATTTTTCAATGAACATTCGAACAGTCCGGCCCTCGGCTTGTAGCTAAATTTTTTATTTGGCCCTCCGTCCATTTGACTTTGACACCCCTGCCTTAGATGGAACGTTGGTGACCAGGCTCCTCAAGGGGGCCTATTGTGCTATTGCTTGTATTTACATGACGCCACGTCCAGCTCACGTCTGGCTCATTAAATATACGTTGTGGTCAAGCCAGCGTCTGTTCTCAATTCTACTGAACGCCATTTAGCCTTTCTCGAAGAAAAATGCCCTATGCTTGCGTTGTTTTTTGGCTGTGCGAACTGTTCAAATCGGAAAAAGGATAAACGTTTCTTCAGAGTTCCTCAAGAGGTAATCAAGAAGGTCGGAAGAGTGCAAGATTTTACGAAAGACGATGAGAAAAGTTTCACGCACTGCAGTCCAAGGAAGCCAAGTTGAACAGGGCACGAGTTTGCAGTGATCACTTTGTTAAAGGTTTGTTTGATATACTGAACCTTTAAGGTTTAGTATTTCCCATTTAAGTATTGTCTTGATAATGTTTGTATTTTATTTTTTAACAAACAGAAACCAGAAAATCAGGGTCAATGATACTTTGTCAGGAAAGGTACTTCTACGTCTCCCCTCTTGTTTATTTTGTCAGGCGGTGTTTTATAATACCAATGTCCTTGATCCAGCCACACACAAAGGAGTTGGAGCTTTTCCAAGTTTTCATCTGTTTTTTTCATGTAGAATGACATCTCGAGCACAAGATAGTTCTATATGTCTGGGAATTCCACTGACGAATAATCCTTAATATGACAGAACACATCTTTTTTTAATAAAGTATAGAGATATATTCAATTGGATAATTTAATTATTTGCTCATGTCTGATTTTTTGCAGGAAGATCTACTGTATGCCCCTTGCACCCTCAAAGAGTTTGCGCATTGCTTGCTGCACAACAGCCATCTTGGCTTGGTTCACCACCGCTGTTTTTCACTTCCGGAAGAAGTCACTTGTCGGAATACAAGCAATAGTATGATGCTAACAGCATTAGCATCACTGAGGATACACTTTTCCTAGGTCACTTTAAGTCATAAAAGCGGCCATGCAGAATCCTGCCTTTTATGCTTCTTTTTTAATAGTGGAAACTTTCAAGTGTGTTTTTTTTATATTGAGCCTGAAGTGCCGTTTCATGACTCGGCAGAAAAGCCATGACTCAGCACTTCAACTGCAGAGGTCAGATCACAGCTAAAGCTCCTGCACAGATCGGTGGAACGTTATAAAAACAATAATCTAACCTCCTATTTGTCACTGTGAGATTGACTAAGTGATCTGTTTGTAGTGTCTTGTAACTTAACATATGTTTTGTAAGATAGCACACATAAAATCTGCACGACTAAATTGGACTTTTTTGTTATCACAAAACTCTTTCAAGGCACAGTATTTTGGGGGGAATCTAAAAGCAGTAAAAAGCAGCTTGTCTGATAGGGGTGCCAAAATAAAATCAATTCACATCCAGATTGTGATTCAGATTTTTAACAATTTTATATCGATTTATAATTTTCGTTAATCGATTACAAAAATATTTGAAAACATTTATTTTCCCAAAAAAATATATATACTTTATATTTTTTGGTTTTCTTTTTTTTTAGTAATGGAAATCTTAAAGGGGAACTGCACTTTTTTGGAATTTTGCCTATCGTTCACAATCCTTATGAGAGACAAAAAGACAAACATTAATTTTTTTTTGCATTCTAATTTGTAATAATCTGATTGTTCTAGGTGACTAGTAATAATAGCTAGCAAATCCTTAGCTGTTTGGTGGAGTAACTAGTGCTTTCCTATCGCTGGAGATGACATGTTGTCCGTGCAGTAGAGTCGACTGCTAAAATTAGCCGCTAGCGTTAGCAGCTAATTTGCTAGTCATTCTTTGCATCATCGTTTAAAAAAAAAAATCAAGTCCAGTTGTTTTTCATGGTTTTTTTTACACTTTTGTGTCAGTAATTTTTACAAATTAGATGCTAATGATATGGTAAAGGTTAACTTGTTTTTAAACTTGTAAGGCAGTTACGTGTTAAGGCAGAATGTAGAAAGTTACTCAAAATTGCCTGCGATGCAAAAGCTAAAATTTAAGCGAGGCTAAACGAGTAAAGCCGATGTCAACAAGATTTCTTTATTCTTAATACGCTCTTTCTATGTTACACCAAATATTATTGCGTTTACGGTATTTTGCATAATTCTGAACAACTACGATTTTAGTACTTAAAATAAGCCAATTGGGCTAACATGGTTAAAAAACTTTTGTTAGTCCAGAGTAACAATTTTTGCATTCTGATATAAGATTGCTTATTTGTCAGTTATTGCAGTGTGCACACTTAATAAAGATTATAATAATGGAACGGAAAACATTTTCAATATTTTCTGGTGTAAAAATACGTTTCAAAATCCAAACATGATTATACAACAGTAATCCTTGCATGTTGTAATGTTAAACTCCATGTGTTAGAACTCATTAGATAAAAATAAGATGAGAGGTAAGCACATACTGATAGGAAGAGCCAAGAAGAACGGCAACCAGCACAAGATGAACATCCCCACCACCACGCCGAGCGTCTTGGCCGCCTTCTTCTCCCGCGAGAACTTGAGCAGCTTGACGGTCAGCGTGCTGCGGCCGGCCGACGAGGCCCCTCCTCCGCCTTTAGAAGTGGCGCACAGGTCCTGGATCTGCTGGTTCCTGCAGTGGATCCTGAGGGTGAGCTCATTGGAGTCCTGCTGACGCTCCTTCATCACGCCAGCCTCCAGGTTCTTGGTGGTGCGCTTGGCCACCACATAAACGCGGCAGTACATGGCCAGGATAACGGCCAGAGGGATGTAGAAGGAGCCCAGCGAAGAGAAGAGGGCGTAGAACGGCTCCTCTGTGATCACACATACTGTGTCGTCCTGCAGGTCGGATGGATGGAGGTTAGAGCCTAATATGTGGGTTTTTGTAATATAGTGGTACCTCGATTTAAGAGTGCTTTGAAATAAGAGCTGTCTCTCGGATAATTGCTGTGCTTTAAGTTGCAAGCAAAAATTTTAGTTACAAGCATCCCTCGCAAAACATCTGGTCTAACTCCTATTAGCTTGTATCTAAAAAACAACTTTGTTTTCCAACCACAACAAGGAAGAAAGTGAGTATGAAGGACAGTGCTGAGAAGAAGAAGCAGATGATATTCATAGAATTAAAGTAAAATAATTATCAAAAAGTTGACTGATTATGTCACCAACTTGGCAAAGCCATTCGAGCGTAGCACTCCTAGTCTGCACCATACTAAAGCAGAATGAGTCTAACGCCAGCCAAGAATGTTAAAACAATAGCCAAACGGCGGACATTTATGCATTAAATTATTGATAAACTGCTGATGGTGTGTTTGACAGAAACATAGCTGGAAGGAGAGGCTTTAGAAATCCGCTGTCCGAAGTAAATGCTGTACATTGTTATTACATTATTTTAAACTACTGTAGTTGTTAGTAGTACATTCTATTGTAGTGTGCTCATAAAATATTTGTTATCTAAAAGTTTTTAGTTTTATTTAAAAGCAATTTACATTTTGGAATGGTGCTGTTGTGTGGGGGCCAAGCACCAATTTCAATTAATTTGGAGGACAACGAATTGAGATACAAGTGATTTGAGGCTCGTAAATTGGAGGTACTACTGTTTATACATGCCAGTACCATGAGTTTTTGTGCAATATTTGCCCATACCATGTCAATATGTGATGTATTTTACTAAGTTTGCGTCCTGGTGAGGAACCCAATTCCTAATTTGAGTTGAAAAAGTTTGAAAACCCTGACGTACAACGTGGGAAATTATAAAAATATCCTGAATGTCCAAATTAGCAAGATATTGTTTTTTGTTTTTTTTTAATCATTTTTTTAAAAAAATGTTGAAACAACTGTTTCTTTTCCTTAAAGCAGGAGTGTCAAACTAATTTTAGATCGGGGGCCACATGGACAAAAATCTACTCCGAAGTGGGACGGACTGGTAAAATCACGGCACGATAACTTAAAAATAAAGTCAACTTCAGATTGTTTTCTTAGAACAAGCACATTCGGAAATTGTACAAATCATTTTTTTTGGTACACATTCAGTTCTTTTTTACACTTACACACACTCGTTATTTATATTTTCTGAATAAATTATGTGATAATGTTCATCAGTCAACTCATTGGTGTTAATTTTCAATCAAAAAAATTATATAAAAATCAAATTACAGTATGGTATTTAGATCATTTTCCTCGACTGGTGTACTAACATCATGTGGTTTGTTTTGTACATATGTAGCATCATCTACAAAGATACAAAGAATTGCTATTGCGACATCCAGTGGACACATTTAGAACAGCTGTTCATTTCATTCCAAAGTTTCAGGTTCATTTTTATACTTAGCAAACCCTTCCGCGGGACGGATAAAACCTGTTCGCGGGCCTGATCCGGCCCTCGGGCCGTTTGTTTGACACCCCTGCCTTAAAGTGTAAATAAAGTTCCTTTAAAATGTGGGGCCTTTTCAGAGTTCATTATAAAATCACTGCAGTAAGAAAACCTATTTAAACTATGGACCCAGGAGGGATTTGACGGTGGTGAAGTTTGGACACAGTTGACAGCTTTTAATTCACTTTATGGCATGTTTAGGCCAACAGAGCTTTGTTGTTGTTCCAGTGATACGGGCTAGTAGAAAAATCTATTCATGACACACCAGTCTTTTGGATTAATTGAATCACCTTAATAATAACGTGTTTTCATTGTTGCATGGTGGGAACCTCTTACCTGCGAAGGTGGCTGCTTCCATCCCAGCAGGGGACCGATGGAGATGACGATAGCTAGGATCCACACGGCCAACATGGCGAGCAGCGCCCGTTTTTCAGTCACGATCACCGGGTACTGCAGCGGGTATCGAACACCGATGTAGCGGTCGATGGAGATTGCACACAGAGACATGATGGACGCCGTACAGCACAGGACGTCCACCGCCGCCCAAATGTCACAAAAGATCCGGCCAAAGACCCAGTAATCCAGAACCTGCAAACATGGACTTTCTGTTTGCCAACGGTGGTTTGATTTCAAGTGGGAGCTTCAGGTGAGTGTAAACCAGCTTTTCTTGTTATTTTCAAACATGTTACGAATTGGAAACTGAATGTATATTGTTGCTTAATATGTCAATTTCAATGTTTGTTTATTGTTTTTATATGTCAAAATAACAGACAACAAGCCAATTACAGAAGAAGTGCTCTAATAAACTAGCAAATTCAATCGAGCTAAACTGGAAATGCACGCCGAGACTTCCGGAAGTGATATTTACATAGTTCCGATTAAGTTTTACAATTAAAGTTTTAAACCATAGATAATTATATACAAACCCCGTTTCCATATGAGTTGGGAAATTGTGTTAGATGTAAATATAAACGGAATACAATGATTTGCAAATCATTTTCAACCCATATTCAGTTGAATATGCTACAAAGACAACATATTTGATGTTCAAACTGATACTTTTTTTTTGTGCAAATAATCATTAACTTTAGAATTTGATGCCAGCAACACGTGACAAAAAGTTGGGAAAGGTGGTAATAAATTCTGATAAAGTTGAGGAATGCTCATCAAACACTTATTTGGAACATCCCACAGGTGAACAGGCAAATTGGGAACAGGTGGGTGCCATGATTGGGTATAAAAGTAGATTCCATGAAATGCTCAGCCATTCACAAACAAGGATGGGGCGAGGGTCACCACTTTGTCAACAAATGCGTGAGCAAATTGTTGAACAGCTTAAGAAAAACCTTTCTCAACCAGCTATTGCAAGGAATTTAGGGATTTCACCATCTACGGTCCGTAATATCATCAAAGGGTTCAGAGAATCTGGAGAAATCACTGCACGTAAGCAGCTAAGCCTGTGACCTTCGATCCCTCAGGCTGTACTGCTTTTACAAGCGACATCAGTGTGTAAAGGATATCACCACATGGGCTCAGGAACACTTCAGAAACCCACTGTCAGTAACTACAGTTGGGTGCTACATCTGTAAGTGCAAGTTAAAACTCTCCTATGCAAGGCGAAACCCGTTTATCAACAACACCCAGAAATGCCGTCGGCTTCGCTGGGCCTGAGCTCATCTAAGATGGACTGATACAAAGTGGAAAAGTGTTCTGTGGTGTGACGAGTCCACATTTCAAATTGTTTTTGGAAACTGTGGACGTCGTGTCCTCCGGACCAAAGAGGAAAAGAACCATCCGGATTGTTATAGGCGCAAAGTTGAAAAGCCAGCATCTGTGCTGGTATGGGGGTGTATAAGTGCCCAAGACATGGGTAACTTACACATCTGTGAAGGCGCCATTGATGCTGAAAGGTACATACCGGTTTTGGAGCAACATATGTTGCCATCCAAGCAACGTTACCATGGACGCCCCTGCTTATTTCAGCAAGACAATGCCAAGCCACGTTTTACATCAACGTGGCTTCATAGTAAAAGAGTGCGGGTACTAGACTGGCCTGCCTGTAGTCCAGACCTGTCTGCCATTTAAAATGTGTGGCGCAATATGAAGCCTAAAATACCACAACAGAGACCCCGGACTGTTGAACAACTTAAGCTGTACATCAAGCAAGAATGGGAAAGAATTCCACCTGAGAAGCTTAAAAAATGTGTCTCCTCAGTTCCCAAACGTTTACTGAGTGTTGTTAAAAGGAAAGGCCATGTAACACAGTGGTGAACATGCCCTTTCCCAACTACTTTGGCACGTGTTCCAGCCATGAAATTCTAAGTTAATTATTATTTGCAAAAAAAAAATAAAGTTTATGAGTTTGAACATCAAATATCTTGTATTTGTAGTGCATTCAATTGAATATGAGTTGAAAAGGATTTGCAAATCATTGTATTCCGTTTATATTTACATCTAACACAATTTCCCAACTCATATGGAAACGGGGTTTGTAGATTATTATTCTATTATTATTTTATTATTGTTATACATATTTCAAAAATATTATTACAATAATGTGCAATAATACGGTCACGGGGTCAGCGTGGCTCTCGACCCGCATGCGGCTCTTTAGCGGCGTACTAGTGGTTCCCTGGAATATTTTTAAAAAAGGATTGAAAATGGAAAAAGATGGGGGGGAAATATTTTTTTTGTTTTGGTATTATTATTATTTTAGGACAAACATGACACAAACCTTCCCAATTGTTAGAAAGCCCACTGTTTAATATGTTTGTGTGTATGCTTCACTGATGAGAGTATTTGGTGAATATCGTTTTGTCCTACTAATTTTGGTGGTTCTTTGTGACGCAACAGTTTGTTTACATGTAAAATGTTCCACTTCTTCTTTGTCTCATTTTGTCCACCAAACCGTTCATGCTGTGCGTGAATGCACAAAGGTACGCTTTGTTGATGTTATTGTCTTTTTAGACTGCTAATCAGGCATATTTGGTCAGTGCATGACTGCAAGCTAATCAATGCTAACATGCTATTTAGGCTAGCTGTATGTACACATTGCATCATTATGCCTCATTTGTAGGTATATTTGAGCTCATTTAATATTCTCTACTTTTATCCTCTTTGTATATAATTTAGTTTTGCATGGCTCATGACACATTATCTGTATGTAATATTGGCTGCATTTCAGATAGTTGTTTGTGTGCCATGTTGTTCCAGACCACAGCAAACATTACCTAGCTTGCCAAAGATTGTAATAAATCTATTAAAAGAAGGCAGCCTGCCGTTTCCATTAACTTGGACACACACATCTATAGCTTTGGCCATTGAAAAGCCAGTAATTTCCAGGAGTTAACTCACCTTCTAAGTAGCCTCTGATTTACTAATGGTTTCTAATGTTGTAAAACTGTGTAAAATAAATATTACATTTCAACATTTCTGTCAACAAAGATTTGCTTCAGCCTGCGACAAATAGTCATTTTGATAGTAGGCTATTATAACTAATATAGACACTTACATCATGTGTTGTCTTCATTATAACACTTATATACGGCTTTTCATTTTTTGCGGCTCAAGACACATGCATTGATTGCATTCATTTTCATGTGATTCACTCTAGTGTGAAGTAAAAATGTGTTCTTTTATTACAAGGGCTGTCAAAGTTAAGGCATAAGGCATTTGTGCAATTTTTTTGACGCAAGATTATTGTTCTGGTCTGTAATTCTAAATTACAGAATGTTTAGCAGGTTGAATATTAAATTGTACGAATAAATACAGAAGGCTAAAGCCAACAGCACTTTTTGGGGAATTTTTCCTATCGTTCACAGTCATTATGAAAGACATGACGACGGAGGGATTTTTTTTTTTTAATGCATTCTAACTTGTAAATAAACGTAAACAATAGTCAACTTACAGTGTAGCAAATAAGAGGTCCTCAATAAATAAATAAATAACCATTCAAAACCGCCAACAATACTCAATTTACATTTCGTGATTTGAATATTAACCAAGTATTAGTAATATTGTTATTATAAGCGCTAACGTATACAAACTATTTATAGCAGCGCCGTGATCACTACCGTGTGTCCCAATGTTTACATCATCGAATGGTCTGCTGCTTTCTCACGTCCTTGCTCCCTGGAAGTTTTTTTGTAGATCATAAATCATGCCTCTCACCTGGACAACACAAAGTCTGAGGAGATATTCTAACAAGTTGGTACACTTTGACAGCCATTTAGGGCACTAAATGGCGACAACGACACAAAAAAAAATGCTTGCCCCCCCCGAGGATTATTAGACATTCTTCATCTAAATATGAATATATGAACATCGTAATGACAGCAGACATTGCACAGTAAGTGATGTTTTATTTTGTTTGTTGGCTCTCATGAAGTCTGCAGTGAGTAATAATCAGTGATGAAGAAAAAAAAAGCAAACGCTGTGATGCGTTTTTTAAATTAAAGGCCTACTGAAATGAAATTGTTTTATTTAAACGGGAATAGCAGATCCATTCTATGTGTCGTACTTGATCATTTTGCGATATTGCCATATTTTTGCTGAAAGGATTTAGTATAGAACAACGTCGATAAAGTTTGCAACTTTTGGTCTCTGATAAAAAAAAACCTTGCCCCTACCGGAAGTAGCGTGACGTTGTCAGTTGTTCACTCCCTCATATTTTCCTATTGTTTTCAACGCAGCTAGAGCAATTCGGACGATTACCCCATTATTTTGAGCGAAGATGAAAGATTCGTGGACGAGGAACATTAGAGTGACGGACTAGAATGCAGTGAAATACATATTTTTTTTCGCTCTGACCGTAACTTAGGTACAAGCTGGCTCATTGGATTCCACACTCTCTCCTTTTTCTATTGTGGATCACGGCTTTGTATTTTAAACCACCTCGGATACTATATCCTCTTGTAAATGAGAGTCTTGAACGCGAAATGGACATTCAGTGCCTTTTATCTCCACGACAATACATCGGCGAAACGCTTTAGCTACGAGCTAACGTGATAGCATCGTGCTTTAACTGCATATAGAAACAAAAAAAATAAACCCCTGACTGGAAGGATAGATAGAAAATCAACAATACTATTAAACCGTGGACATGTAAATACACGGTTAATGCTTTCCAGGCTGGCGAAGGTTAACAATGCTGTGCTAACGACGCCATTGAAGCTAACTTAGCAACCGGACCGCACAGAGCTATGCTAAAAACATTAGCTCTCCACCTACGCCAGCCAGCCCTCATCTGCTCATCAACACCCGTGCTCACCTGCATTCCAGCGATCGGCGGAAGGACGAAGGACTTCACCCGATGCGTTTGGCGGCCCGGGGACGTAGGAAGTCAAGGTGAGGTCGCCGGCGCTAGGCTAGCGCGTCTGCTCTCCAACAAAGTCCTCCTGGTTGTGTTGCTGTAGTCCGCTGCTAATACACCGATCCCACCTACAACTGTCTTCTTTGCAGCCTTCATTGTTCATTAAACAAATTGCAAAAGATGTCCAGAATACTGTAGCATTATGAAATGAAAACAGAGCTTTTTGTATAGGATTCTACGGGGTACCATAACTTCCGTTAAACTGACTACGTCACGCGCATACGTCATCATACCGCGGCGTTTCAGCCGGATATTTCCCGGGAAATTTTAAATGTCACTTTATATTGGCATGTGTTGCAATGTTAAGATTTCATCATTGATATATAAACTATCAGACTGCGTGGTCGGTAGTAGTGGGTTTCAGTAGGCCTTTAATGCTGCGTGTATGCTTAAAACTCGAGATGTCCGATAATATCGGACTGCCGATATTATCGTCCAATAAATGCTTTAAAATGTAATATCAGAAATTATCGGTATCGGTTTCAAAATTATCGGTATCGGTTTCAAAAAGTAAAATGTGTGACTTTTTAAAACACCACTGTGTACACGGACATAGGGAGAAGTACAGAGCGCCAGTAAACCTTAAAGGCACTGCCCTTGCGTGCCAGCCCAGTCACATAATATCTACGGCTTTTCAAACACACAAGTGAATGCAATGCATACTTGGTCAACAGCCATACAGGTCACACTGAGGGTGCCCGTATAAACAACTTTAACACTGTTACAAATATGCGCCACACTGTGAACCCACACCAAAACAAGAATGACAAACACATTTTGGGAGAACATCCGCACCGTAACACAACATAAACACATCAGACAAATACCCAGAACCCCTTGTAGCACTAACTCTTCCGGGACGCTATAATATACACCCCCCGCTACCCCCTACCCCCCCCACCTCAACCCCGCCCACCTAAACCTCCTCATGCTCTCTCAGGGAGAGCATGTCCCAAATTCCAAGCTGCTGTTTTGAGGCATGTTAAAAAAAATAATGCACTTTGTGACTTCAATAATAAATATGGCAGTGCCGTGTTGGCATTTTTTTACCATAACTTGAGTTGATTTATTTTGGAAAACCTTGTTACATTGTTTAATGCATCCAGCGGGGCATCACAACAAAATCAGGCATAATAATGTGTTAATTCCACAACTGCATATATCGTTATCGGTTGATATCAGAATCGGTAAATAAGAGTTGGACAATATCGGAATATCGGATATCGGCAAAAAAGCCATTATCGGACATCTCTACTTAAAACTATCAAAATATGTAAACATTAAATGTTATTATGTATGTGCTTATCACTACATTACATATTTACTTACATCATGTATATAAAACCTCAATGGAGGTGTTTGGGTGTTTTTTTAAAGGCTATATAGAGGCTTTGCAGTCATCAGCCACGCCCATTAGCTTGGCGGCCATCTTGCGGAATTGCGTGGCTCCCATAGGTTCCATTGTAAGCGAACTGTGATCGCATCCATCCATCCATCCATGTAATGTACAAAATATCAAGAGCATGTATTTGGGTAGAAATATCACAGATTACCTTACCATACATCTTTGACAATCAAACCATGATTGTGACAATTCACATTGTATTAATAATGCACGAAACTGGTATCTAAACATGGTCGAGCTCCTCCTCTGAATGCAAGTGCGCCTAAACCAGTAATACAAATTCTGTATTCCTACAAATTACAAAATCTGGCAAGATACCAATGCCCTGCAGGTTTGTTTGTTTTAATTGTCATTAAAAGCAGTGTTAAGCTGTTTAAAAAAACATTTCATTAAAGCAAACCAATTATCCAGTCACGGTATTAAAAACTTGAAAATTATATTAATTATATACTAATTGCATTACCTCGTTGCAGTACAGGATACAAGAGGAATAAGTGCAGAGTGTTTGCATTTACAAAAGAAGGTGCAGATATAAATAGATTACTGTATAAATAAATATATTGCACTTTTGCATATGCATCCACGTTTATGCATGTATGTTATATTGTCCTTATAGTCCAGCGAGTTAATTGTTTTTTTGGGGAAATTGAGGGGATTATTCTGATGCGTTCAAGAGTCTTATGGCCTGTGGGAAGAAGCTGTTACAGAACCTGGAGATTGTGCTACGGAGGCTGCGGAACCTCTTTCCTGAGTCCAGCAGTGAAAACAGTGCTTGGTGGGTTTGGGATGGAGTTAATGTTTTACTTAATGTAATAATAAAACTGTATTTAAAAGGTCATAAACAGTTTTTTCTCTAGCTATGAAAACATTCAATGCATAATTGTTAAATTATCACATTAATTGCGATGAATTTATCACAGTCATATTCAGCAGGTTAGGTTAATCTAATTCTTTAATATGTAATGTTGTTGTTTCTGAATGCCAGCCAGCTGCCTTGACATCTGCTTGAGCTTGACTGAGAGCAAAAAGAGTGCCACCATGAGGAGGTCTAACTCTGTCATGAGACTAATGTTAGTGGCTTTAAATAGTGGGGATATTTACATCCAACAACGTAACAAAAAATAAATAGTGGTATAGGTAAAACATGCTAACACTGTGATTGATGGGTTTGCTTTGTTTATTTTGTTTTATCTGAAGCAGGGTTAGAGCAACAAGTTCAACATTTAATAATAATTATTACTCAGAAAAGTGTTCTTACTTTTTTTAATGTATTCAGCACTTTACATAGACGTGATTTTTTTTAGTAAATAAAACCAGCTATCTGTTCAAGTCTGTTAAAAACAAATTACTTTATGAAGCTACTTTTTTTCGTTTTTGGTTCGAAGGGAATAAGCGGTAGAAAATGGATGGATGGATGGGGTTTGTTCTGATGTCGTTTTTGGTGTGTAATGCATTTAAATTGAAATCCTCAAATTGAGGGCTTTTCTCACCATTTTTAGGTGAGATTTCAAAACATGATAATTCGATTAATTGATCTAAATTAATCAATCGCTCTTTTTTTATTTAAATCGCTTGACCACACTAATTATAATCAATAATTCCTACATTGCGGAAATTCAATCAGGTCTTTGTCTCAGTTGTTGTTATGTTTGTATTTTATTGCATTGCTAACATTTGCCAAAATGATTCTTCGACATAGTTTTGGAGCATACAGTATATCGCTAACATACAGTACAGTACCTCACAAAAGAGAGTACGCCCTTCATATACGTTTGCCGATATTTGATCATATATTTTCTTGGGACAACAGTGTTGTATAACAGTGTATATTTACTCTCCCATCAAAATATCCCAACAGACAGCCATGAATTCTTGGTAACAAAAGTGAGTACTATATGTGTGATAATGTCCAAACTGGGCCCAATTAGGCATTTGACTCATTAGTGGTTTAAGATGTTGTGTGTGTTAAATGTGATATCATTGCTCTCACACTCTTTGGTGACAAGAGTTCAATCTAAAGCAATTAACTTTCTGAGGATCTGAAAAAAATTATAGTTGCTCTACATAAAGTTGTTGTCAACTATGAGAACCTTTCCAACACCCTTAGACTGAGCTGCAGGGTGGCCAAGACCATAATGCAGTTTTAGAGGGCAGGTTTCGCTCAACACAGGCTATGCTACACTACTACATTGAGTGAACGTGCTCAACGCTATATCCAGAGGTTGTGTTTGGAAAATAGACAAATGAGTGTTGCTACTATGAGAGTGAAGTGATGGTGGCTCACCCTGTCAGTGCTCAGAGCATACGCCGCACAAATTAGTATTGGTCTGCATGGTTCTTGTCCCAGACGGAAGCGTTTGCTGAAGACAAGCACAGTAAGGACATGGAATGTTTGAATCATGTCCTGTGGTCTGATGAGACCAACATGAACGTATTTGGTTCAGATAGTGTCAAGCGTGTGAGGAGTACACAAACAAGCGCGTCCTCCTGACAGTCACGCATGTCATGGTCTGGGGCTTCACAAGTGCTTTCGGGACTATAGGATCAATAGTTCATTGAGAGAAATTTCTTGAGAGAAATTTCTTGAATGTCAACTTGTACTAATGTGAAATGCTGAAGCAGAGCATGAGCGTGGTGTCATTTATTCAGCGTTGTCCCGTGGAAATATATAATGTTGCCGACATGTGAGGGGTGTACTAACTTGTGTGAGGAACTAACTTTCTCGAAACAACTGTATGACATTACACTAAGGATATAAAGAAATATAACGAAAAATTCCATATCACAGTTATCGTGACTAGAATTACAACGGCTATCGTTATTATCACGGTATTGTTGAATGTGCTCAAAAAGTACTTTTACACAGTACTTTTATACACACACTGAAATCTTTTGACCAATTTGTATTTTTATTTTAAATAACTAATATAAATAGACATTATATATTTTGCATGTTTTGTGTTTCTTATGCTTCACTGATAGTGTTTTAGTCTGAATGGCTAAGCTTTTGTTTTAAAATATAGTTTGTACTGTAAATGAAAAGTGTGTAACAAGTACTATCTATTAATATTATTTATTATTTCTACGTGGCGTTGTGGCGTCCAACTCTGTTCAGCGGTCCTTGAACACACCGCAAAAACACCCCCGACTCGTATTCCTCTGTGTATAGAACGATCACTCTGTTGTAAGAGAGCACAGCTTGTAGTTTCAATGTGTACAAGTGAATATTGCTCAGACAGCAATGTGTTTATATAAGTTTAGATTGGGGTATCCATCCATCCATTTTCTACCGCTTATTCCCTTCGGGGTCGCGGGGGGCGCTGGAGCCTATCTCAGCTGCAATCGGGCGGAAGGCGGGGTACACCCTGGACAAGTCGCCACCTCATCGCAGTAGATTGGGGTATGTTGTTTATTAATGAGGAGAGACATTCATGTCTCTTGTTTTCATGTTAGCATTGGTTAGCGCCAGTCAGTCCGTGTGTTTATCAAAGTGCAGATTAGATCATTTGAACTGAAAATGGTAATACTAACTGTCGTTTATCGCTACATCCCTACATCAAAAACTAATTTGACATTCATGCTACACTTGTAAAATCAAATAAGATCCCATGCCAGCGTTGAATTAAAACCTACTTCCATTACAAGATAATAGTTTTGCATTGGGGTTGTCGACTGTCAGAAAGATTGAAATGTAACAATATGTTTTAGGGTTGCAACGAGTAATTGATTGAGTTGATTGGAAAAAAGCTTTAATTTATATTTTGTTGCTTTGATTCATCGCTAAATGAGTGCAACTAATACAAAATTGATCAAATTCCAACTGCATGGAGTGTCCAAAACTTTAAATAAGTGGACATATTTTTATCGTTGGTCACTGCAATAGAGTCTGAAAGGCATTTGCTACCAGGCCGCACAGCAACATTAACTAACATCAACTAAACTTTCGCCTGTCCCACTAGACCCACCAATAAGCTTGTTTATAAATGTTGATGTGCCAGATTGTAGCAAAGGGCTAGTTTCCATTTGCTGCCCTCCTCCCCCACATGTTGATGGTACTATCTACAAAGTGGTCCATAAAAAGTTCAGTTAGACAGCACCAACATCAGACATAAACAGTACAATAAAATATACAGACTCAGATATAATAATACAAATAAAATAAAATGGATACTCATATAAAACAGTAGGTTGCTGCAAGATCTCAGCTCATGGCAGATGGCATATCAGGAATGAAGTGACCATAGTAGTTAAAGTGCATGTGGCGGATGGAAAAGTCCCACATCCTACATCTGCCTTGGCCTAGTAAGTTGAAGTGCTATTATTGCACATACTGTAGCCCTATTCTACAAGTAGTTAGCATTAACAGATGTATTGTCGCATGGAAGAGTGCGCCAAAAAGCATACATAAGTGTATCTATGTATGAAATTTTGCACAAAATATGAATACATAACTTTTAGAATACAAATAGAAATCCCTTGGAAAGAGACCCAGTAGCTAATGGCAAGTACTGTATATCTAATTTTATTATATATATATTTGCTATTGTCCTGGACAATAACGTATCACGATAACGCATCAGATACATTAGCCAAAAAATAATCCCACAAGCTAGCGAAAATAAGTAAAAAACAAACGTCTTTGGAGAGCTTTTTTGCAAAGGCAAAAAGGCCAGGCCTCCCATTAATTATGGTGAGATTTACTTTTCACACACTTTTTTTTGTTTTATTTATCTGCCACACATGAAAATAATACCTACATTAAACTGGTCCCTGGTGCAAAAAAGGTTGGAGATCCCTGCAATAGAGCACACATGAGAGCAATGGCGGGTGGGTGCCATGATCTGCACAGGTTTTTTTAATGCATTTATGTATTTATTTTTTATTAATGCACACATGATAAATGTGCAATTTCAATGTTTAAAAAAGAATGAAATTCTGGCAAGCAGAAACATTGTTTATTTCAACTCTTTTCTCTAAAATACAGATTGAGGCTATAAAGTGTGTTTTATCCGATTACTCGATTAATCAAACCAACCAATAGATTATTAAAATATTCGAAAGATGCGGCCCTAATACCGTATGTTTATCGTTTAGGGTCGGGGTGTCGAACGTACGGCCCTTTGCCTACATCAGGCCCGCAAACAGGTTTCATGCGGCCCGCGAGATGAGTTTGCTAAGTATAAAACTGTTTTTCAAACCGGACAATTTTTTTTACTTCGGATTTTGAAGGGTTTTGTCAAAAGGATTATTGGCGATTTGTACATTTTCAGAATGCGCTCGTTGTATTTTTGGTCAAAGTAAAACAAAAGAAAACAATCTGAAGTCGTCTTTGTTTTTAAGTTATCATGCCGTGATTTTACCAGTCCCGGCCCACCTGTGAATAGATTTTCCTCCATGTGGCCCCTGAGCTAAAATGAGTTTGACACCCCTGGTTTAGATTGTTGTTGTGGTGCACTGCATTTCACTGAGAGCTGTTTCTATTATTGTGTCCATAAAATGGTCAAGAAAACTACATTTGTAGCTAAAACTGTGTGTTTTCAATTATATATTTTAGTTCCATAGCTCAGTGGTTTTCAACCAATGTGCCCCGGCAACCTAGTGTGCCGTGATATATTGTCTAGTGTGCCGTGGGAAATTATGCCACTTCACCTAATTGGTCCCCAAAAAAATGTTGCAAATCAATAATTATAATCTGCAAATAATGTGCTGTTGCTTAGTGTCTGTGCTGTGTAG
Organism: Entelurus aequoreus; assembly: GCF_033978785.1. Lineage (NCBI taxonomy): Eukaryota > Metazoa > Chordata > Actinopteri > Syngnathiformes > Syngnathidae > Entelurus > Entelurus aequoreus. The sequence goes on along the minus strand of NC_084735.1, from coordinate 71,788,218 downwards.
AGCTCGGCAGGGTCACCATGTCAGTAGGTGGCAGCAGGTAGTTAATTGCTTTGTAAAAGTCGGAATGTGTCAGGTGAGACGAGGATGGTTTGTTGTGATCCCATTATGCAGACTACAGTGGGAGACAGCGTGCAGGTAAAAAGGTATGTAATGCTTAAACCAAAAATGAACAAAAGGAAAAGGAAAAGGCAATGAAGCATATGGATGGCTATGCAAAACAAAAGTACAACTGAACTGGCTACATTATACAGACCTGGGCATTCTGCGGCCCGCGGGCCGCATCCGGCCCTTTGTGCGTCCCTGTCCGGCCCGCGTGAGGCCAATTATAAATTACAAAATAAATTTTAAAAAGTATCTAGTCGAGTGTGCAATACAACAGTGCTGCTTTTGTTTTGAAAATCGTTATTTGTATTACTTCCGTGTGGACGTATGCGTGTGCGTGATTGTGAGTGAATGTGAACAGCTGCAATCATTAATTACAAAATAAAGTTGAAAAAACATCTATGTCGTGCGCGCAATACAACTGTGCTGCTTTTATTTTGAAAAGTATTATTTATGGGCGTGTGTCCGTGTGTAACCTGCGAGTGAAGGTGCACATGCAGCGACAAGTGATGCACGGTTTACACCCGAGACGCTAAAAAGAGAAAAGTTGATGAAGAATGGCGTGTTTCCAACAAGACATGGACTGCCATGCAACGTTCCTTCTAAGGTGCGTGCCTGCGCAATTGCGCACTGCTCAAGCGTCTGCTGCGCGCAGCAAATATATGCCCCGCACCAAATCAAATCCCATCTGAATTCTAAACAAAATAAACATATTTATTCTATGTAATTTTGCAATGCAACTTTGAGTGACAGTGACAACAAGCGGCCCTAACGGTGTTCGTCAACACCGTTCAATTGAACACCGTTCAATTATTGTAACGTCTATCCAGATGCTTCGAGGCCAGGAATTATATCGATCACTTTATTGAGCAAAACTGTTTATATTCGGACATAACCACACCAAAAACATAAGTAAAACACTTCTATCTCGAAAAACTAGTCATTTTCTGCCGTACAAACCAGGCCAAAACCAACTTGTCATCTGTCACCAACACGCATAGCACTAAACCACTGGTGCGTTTATGGCCAACAAAAAGTCGGACAACTCAAACACCACACAAAGTTACACTATGACTCCTCGGTCATACGTGTGCTTATTTTACTGTCATTTATTATTAATGTTAATTTATTTATATTAGTCATGGAATGCTGTTACACACACTATGTTGAAGTATTACTATTATTATTAATTATTATTATTATAATTATTATGTATCTTACGGTATATATCAAAAATAATATTGAGCAAAATTTAATTGAAATATTGTCGATGTGGCCCTCCAGCAGTGCTCGGGTTGCTCATGCGGCCCCCGGTAAAAATTAATTGCCCACCCCTGGGCTACAAAGTAAACAGAAACAGAACGCTGGACGACAGCAAAAACTTACGGAGTCCACAAAGTACATCCGTACATGACATGACAAGCAACAATGTCCACACAAAGAAGGATAGCAACAACTTAAATAGTCTTGCTTGCTAACACAAAGCAGGTGCGGGGAATAGCGCTCAAAGGAAGACATGAAACTGCTACAAGAAAACAGGAAGGGCCACCAAAATAACAGCGCAAGACAAGAACTAAAGCACTACACACAGGAAAACACCAACAAATTCAGAATAAGGCAAGACGACCTGATGGAGTTTAATTTTTTTAACGTTTTCTTCTGGTGGTGTGCCTCCGGATTTTTTAATGAAAAAAACGTGCTTTGCCTCAAAAAAGGTTGAAAAACACTGCCACAGCTAACCTTAAGCTTCAAACCATTTTTTCAGTATTATTTGTGTTTTTCTCAATGAAGAGCTCCCTTCTAATTGTTTGTTATGATAATAAATGTTTTGTTTTTTCCCCTCCAAACTTATCAGCCATGACTTACCTCCAGAGTGGCGGACACAGGCAGTACGGTGGTGCTGAGCAGCAGGTCGGCGATGGCCAGGTTGATGATGAAGTAGTTGGTGGGAATCCGCAGGTGTCGGTTGCACACCACCGACAGGATAACCAGCAGGTTGCCCACTATAGCGAACGTGATGAATGAGGCCAGCACCATGCCCACCGGCACCGCCCGGCTCAGGTCCAGCGGGGCGGCGTTGTGTTTTCCGCGGTACGGGGACGAGTCGGTGCAGTTCGAGGTAGAATTGGAGTCCGGGTGAGACGCTTGCTGCATTCCGGCGAGAGAATCCGCCGTGGAGCCATTTATCCACAGACTCATGGTGCATTGAGCCCCGCCCGGCCGGTCTGTAAAAATGTCCAAATCTAACACAAAAAAAAGTGTGCCAAGTGCATTACACTTGTGAAACAGAAAGAATTAGAAAATTGTGTTGTATTCCCCTTAAAGATATTAGTAGAAAGTCGACATCTCCACTTATTTTGGCGTTATATCCGTTCAACTCGTGTGAGTGGTTCGCTGATTATACTGCGCAAGCAAGTGGATGTTCCTGTCTCTTTCTCCGGACAATCAGTCAACCTGCTGGCCGGCTATTGGAGCTCCTCCTCGGCCCGAACTGCTCATTCACTGGCGGGTCACTGAGCCTTGTGTCCTTTTATGGTCCAAAGTGTTTTAATGTGGGAAAGTTCCCGAAAAAAGATCGGTAGGGAGGGGGGGGGGGGGGGGGGGGAGACAAGACTGAGACAACCTGCAGCATCCTTCTCTCTAGTGTGCAAGTTTGCATTAACCCTTTTTGCTTGCACAATCTACGTTGGACATTGCGTAATGTGTCGTCATCCAGCCGCAAATCACACGTCTCCATTCTAATTGCGCATTAGAAATAATGGCAATAGAAAAAATGTGTTCCAAAGTCAAACCGTGACCATGTCAAACATTTTCTTAACCGGTGTTCGAATTGCGGTTGGGGGACTAATTTCGGTCCACAACTTGTTTTTTTATTGGCCCTCCGCAGATCGTAAAAATTAAATAGATTAATCATTATCGAGATGTTATTAGTAATGCCGTCAAACAATACATTTTTAAAATCATGGTTAATCACAAGTATTACTATTAGTATAGACTCACTTGCATGATTTAAATTGACTTAAAGGAGCCGTAGAAAGTCTGTGAGTGTGGCACATCCAGGTTGCCAGTTACGCACCGCCCTCTTCGCCTGGCTACTGCCACTGGTAAAGTTACTAAACATGTCAGACCTTAGTAAATCTAAAAGGCATCGTTACGATTCTCAACTTATTCATAACAAAGCCAGGAACAAACAAGGATTTGTATCGGGGATGTCTTTGAAAGATGGAGACGATTGAAGGCGGAGAAGATTTTTTCATCTGACGCCAAACTTGCTAATTTCCTCTGTGATAGGTAAGTCAGGCATTTAAGTTTTCTTATTACTTGTAATAAATGGAAGTGGACATTTCGTATGTAAAGTAAATAGTCCAATACAGTCTATGATCTTGTCTAACAAAGCTAGTATGTTCATGCAACGAATGCGTAGTGTGATGGTGCTTAGCTCCTAGTGTAATGCTTAGCATGCTCGCACGGTCAATGACACATCGACATATAGGCTAACGGGAGAAATATATGCTCGTTAGCCTGTATGTCGATGTGTATTCGAACTGACAGGGCAAAATATATTTTCAACACATAAAACCAATGTGGTTATGGGTAGTTTTAGTGCCTATTTCATTCTCAATTTGCTGATACGCTGATGAAATGGGTTCCAACATTAGCACGACTAGCATCATGGCAATGTGAAACATATGCAGACAGCCAAATCACATTATAAAATAATTTGTCATTCGTGTAGCCTATAGGCATACCTTGGTAAAATGTCTTCTCTTTAGTTTTGGGCCTACATTAGGCTGCTAAGCACGCTCTACTTATTTTCACCAGTATAACCATTACTAGTGTTGGTTGTAGTTTGTTTTAGTCTTTGTTTTCTGATAGTACTGACAATAACCACATGATTGCCATTTGTTGTGATATTGTACGCAGGCATGATGTACTTCTTCCTGAAAATAGCCTAATTTCTGTTTAATATGTGTCGGTTAGAGATTTGTTATTGACAACACGCTTGTCTATTCAGCTATTATGGTCCCAGCAGCTCAACACCCAGTAAGAGGCAGTGGAAGTTTGAAGTTCCTTGGAGTAGCCCAGTCGTTTGAGCTGGATTCGGCTGCGTATCTGGCAACCTCAGTCAGGGAGAGAGGGAGGGGACTACAGAATTTTGACCGTGATTGCAATACCATTTCTGGCCACCTTATTACACATGGCTCCTTTAAACATTTCAAATTAAAAAAGACCCCAATACTTGGTCACAAATGCAATTTTATTGTTAGAATAGA
>NC_084735.1:71743842-71778842 GCF_033978785.1 Entelurus aequoreus | reverse complement strand
GAAGCTACATTTACTATCATTGCTTGGGATGGTGTTTTAAAAAAACCTAATCCTATGCAAAAATATTTCTACTTAAGTAACATATCATGATTTTTTTATACATTTAAAACACTTCATTGTGGTCTACATAACATCTAATGGTGTTTCTTTGGTGAAAAATATTTTGTTGATCCCCGGGCTTGGAGTCGTTCTGTGTGGAGTTTGCATGTTCTCCCATGACTGTGTGGGTTCCCCCCAGGTCCTTCGGATTCTTCCCACTCCCAAGACATGCATTGATTGTCAACACTAATTTGTCCGTAGTGTGTGAATGTGCGTGTGAATGTTGTCTGTCTATTTGAATGTTGTCTGTCTATTTGTGTTGGCCCTGCAATGGGGTGGCGACTTGTCCAGCTCCCGAATGCGGCTGGGATAGGCTCCAGCACCCCTGTGACCCCGAGAGAGCCACGCAGTAGAATATGGATTGATGCTTTTTTTCAGCAGCTTGTGCTGCTAAAACTCAACAGTTGTGGAATTATTACAGGTTTAATCAGCAACATGGTGATTATCTAACAAAGAAGCAAGGAAACCTCTTAAATGTTTAAGAATCCAAGGTCCGTTAATATTTTTGAACTTCCAATTCAACCCGGAATGCCCGTTGCCCATTGTTTGGCTTACAAACAAAATCCAATGTTTCTACACCTCAAACTGTTAGCCTTCAATAGTGTGTTGTTATAGTGTTTAAATAAAGTACCCCAAAGATACTAATGCTATTTAATCCTAATATTTCTCCAACGTAACATAATGCTTTTTATTCTCTTTACTTCTTCATGCACTGCTCCACTTCACTTTGTTCGATATCAGTTCTCATATTTTATCCATCATTGCACTACGGTCACTTTATTCTATTAGCATTCATCTATTTACATATTTCAGTATATTTTTAGTCTGTTGTATTATGTGCAATGCACTTTATTATCGAGTATCTGCCTACTTGCACATAGTTTTATGTAAGTTTATAACTATTTCCGATTTATATCTGTTCACAACCCCATATGACTGTTTATATCTTTAGTTTGATCACTGTACCTAGACCTTTTTTTGTATTTAACTTTGTAATTTTGTAAAGGAGAAAAAAAAAAAGTTTTGTTTTGATATGGTTTCTGTGGAAGGACAAACATGACACAAACCTTCCTAATTGTTAGAAATCTCACTGTTTACATTAAACATGTTTCACTGATGAGAGTATTTGGCGCGCGCCATTTTGTCCTAATTTTAGAAGTCCTTGAAAGCACTGTAGTTTGTTTACATGTACAACGTTCTCCGCAGCCACAGAAAACGTGTTTTATGCCACTCCTTCTTTGTCTCATTTTGTCCACCAAACGTGTTATGCTATGCGTGAATCCACAAAGGTGAGCTTTTTTGATGTTATTGACTTGTGTGGAGCGCTAATCAGACATATTTGATCACTGCGGGTACTCCGGCTTCCTCCCACCTCCAAAAACATGCACCTGGGGATAGGTTGATTTGTAACACTAAATTGGCCCTAGTGTGTGAATGTTGTCTGTCTATCTGTGTTGGCCCTGCGATGAGGTGGCGACTTGTCCAGGGTGTACCCCGCCTTCCACCGGAATGCAGCTGAGATAGGCTCCAGCACCCCCCGCGATCCCAAAAGGGACAAGCAGTAAAAAATGGATGGATGGATGACTGCAAGCTAATCAATGCTAACATGCTATTTTATGCCAGCTGTATGGACATAATGCATCATTGTGCCTCATATTTTAGGTATATTTGAGGTCATTTTATTTGTAGTTTCCGTTTCCTTTAACTTGAACACACACACATCTTTACCTTTGGCCATCCTAAGCCAGTAATTTCCAGGAGTTATCACACCCTCTGAAAAGCCTCCTTTTTAGTAATGTTTTCCAATGATGTAAAAATGTGTAGAATAAATATTAAATTTCAACATTTCTGTCAACGAAGATTTGCATCAGCCTGCGACACAGTCATTTTGATAGTAGGCTGATATAGCTAATATAGACACTTACATCATGTGTTGCCTTCGTTATAACACTTAAAAAAGGCTTTACATTTTTTTGTGGCTACAGACAGATTTATTTGCCGACCCCTGATTTAGGGGAATTCAGTTAAAAAAAAGTTTGAGGTTCAACCCTTCAAGTAGAGGAAAAAAATCAAGCAAAAGCAGATATAACTTGACAGTGTGGCCATTAAAATGTTCAAAGGACTGGTACAAGGATTTTTAAATATTTTATTCTGAGTTGATTGGTCCTAAAATAGGCAGATTAATCATTTAATAAAAATATATATGGTGTACCCCGCTTTCCGCCAGAGAGTTTTTTAAATGTATTTATTTATTTTTTGTCATAAAGAAATACAATCATGGGTGCTTACGGACTGCATCCCTGCAGACTGTATTGATCTATATTGATATATAATGTATATATTGTGTTTTTTATGTTGATTTAATAAAAAAAAATAAAAAAATGTTTTTTGTTTTTTATTATTTATTTCTTGTGCGGCCCGGTACCAATCGGTCCACGGACCGGTACCGGGCCGCGACCCGGTGCTTGGGGACCACTGCCGTAAGGAACAAGCGGTAGAAAATGGATAAATGGATGGATATGTATATTTAAAAGAAAACACAATACAACTATAAAATTTAAAAAATATATATAAATACATTTAAATATATGAATAGCAATGCTTTCTTTCAACAAATTAGCTAAAGGGGATGTATTTTTTGGTCATTTTAATTCATTGTGTTGGACTCCTTCACCTTTGAGGTCCATTGTTCAACTATATATTAATATTTTATGGGTTTTTTACATGAATGGAAGAGAAAAAAGAGCAACTTGAGAAAAAAGACTGCCTGATCCACACTCGCACGCACGCACACACACACACACACACACACGCACACACACACACACACACACACACACACACACACACACACACACAGACGAATGGAGCTTTTACTGCTTAATTCAGTTTACATTTAAAGCCATTAACGGATGTTTGTTACTTCAAAGTTGAGTACCAAGTTGCCTGCTTTGTTGAGCAGATCGTCTTTTTAGAGGTGATATCTCTCTCTGTGTCTCTGCTGTGACCCTTTGACCTGTCGGTGAGGCAGTTGAAAACTTGCTTCCATAGAAGGAGCAACGGTGGAGGGCGGATCCGTTTGTAGTTTTGATCGAGACAAAGTAATCTATGCGAGGTGGACACTCACGTGAGGATGACTTTGAATTAAGAAAAAAGAAAAATCAGTCAACACATTCCGCCGAATATGTGGAATGCACATTAAAACGTCAAAGCTGTGGCCTCCACGTATTAACTGCCAGGCTAAACATGGCAGCATGTCACCAAAATTTCAGCCGCGCATTCCAGAAAATTTTTCGAAAATAACGTCGACTGTCTGACATGAGAGACTCTGAAACATTCATCAGGAAATTCCTCCCTTTATTAACTTGTGAGAGTGTATTTTTTTTTCTCTTTTCCTACGTTGTTTTACATCTACACCAAGAGTGGAGAAACTAAAGTGTGTCTTCAAGAAGTACGTCTCTGTCCGCTTTATACTTGACCTCCTTAGACCAAGACAAGTAAATATAATTTGTTTTGCATAAAATGTTTTGGGGAAAACAAGTTGTTTTTTGTGTATTTGAATGAAATGTATTTCTCAGTGGACATTGGTATCTTGTGCGAACTGAATAGTTATTTCATCTTTATGATCAATTTCTAAAAACTGCAATTTTTTTAAAATGTTGCCCATCTGCAAGCCCTGTTTTGCTGCTGCTGTATTGCCTTTGAGTTAGGAAAAGGTACTGCTCAATTATAAATAACTATGCGCCTCTGATGATAAACTTTGAAAATCCACACGCAACTTGATACTAAACGGCTCTCACTAAATGAACCGCAGCATCTCTAAGAAGCATTTTTATCTGAGGACTGGGAGTGAGGATTATTTGGAATTTATCAGCTCAAGGAGAGCACAAGTGCTGAAAGATACAACCATCCCATCAGTGGGCATCCCAGTGGGAGCGGACACTGTAAGTCCTTGTTTTATATTCCTATTTGAAATAATTAACAATAGTGCTACATGATAAAGCTCCAAGGCTTTCACAAAGTCTCAAGTTAGGGGTAGCAAACACAGAAAGTGCTCTCCTGGCTGTTAGGGAAGTAGCATTCGTTGCTATGCACTCTGTGAAATCAATGTGCCTAGGAAAGAAGTTACGGTAATGCTTGAAATGACCAAAATACTGTAAATATTACATATTGTCATGAATGTGCCTGTTTCTACATTGCATACATGCTTACAGCATGTGTATATAAAATGGTGTTGGATGGTTTTGGATGTTTTGATAGGGTTTTATAGGCTGGATAAATCGTATTCTCATTACCTTCATTGTTTACCGCCTCTTATTACCGTTTTTCACTATTTATACGCACAGAAAAAGGGAAGACATGTGTCTTGTCTCACTTGAGAATTGTGACTGATGGGCACCATTCAAAAATAATGTGCAGTTTTCTTTCAATATTGGTAGTAAAAACGCTTGGTGCTAAACCTCAGTTGTTTGTTGAGTTTAAATTTCATGGCAATATTTTTTTCAGTCATATTATGAATGATAATGCATGGTGCAGTTTTTCTTTATTTGTTGCACCAACAAACAATGGTCATCATCTACAAACGTTTGTAATAGTAAGTATATATTGTAGTCGTAGCAAGTACTCATGTCCACAAAATGTGGTGGTTTAGTATCTTAAAAATTACTTTGGATCTTTAATCAGACCCTCAGGCTTATACTGTCTGATCTAATACTGCCATCATGAGCTGATGAAGTCTGCTCGAATGAGAGGAGAAACGTCTTCTAAGACAATCTGATTGAGACAATTACCTTGATGAATGAAAATATTCACAAGCACCAAAAAATGATATTAAGTTACCATAACCACCTCATTGTATTCAGTAAATATACGTTTCTTGCATTTTGTTTTATTTCCCGGCCAGCACTTTTATTTTTGTTTTCACTTCCTTTTTGCCTCCATTTGTCATTACTTTTCCCTACAGTACAGTTTGCTTTCCCTAATAAAAGGGGTTTTCCTTGCACTTTGCCTGCTGTCTCTGCACCCTGTGGTCCAGACCAACAACACCTATGTAGTGTATTTGCCATTTACAATATTACAGTTTTAAATTCAAACACACAATAATGGTATTAAGGAAATGACTGACAGGTTTGTATTTTACTTGTAATGTTTTTACATTTGAAACCATGTTAAAATTCCTTGGTGAGTCTCCGGAGTATATAAACTGAAACATTGCACTTGTTTAACGTAATAAATGATACAGCTGCTATATATCCCAGGACGTAGATGTTAGCAACAATAGCATAGCTACATTAGCTACAATGCTAAACTTTTACAGCAACATCATTTTAGGTTAGCCTATTTGCAAAAATGATCAAACTTACAGCTCACATGTCTGTAGCTTAGAGATATATGGCAGAGATACTGGCGTTATTTTAGGATGTGTAGTGAAGCCTTTTTAAAACGTCTGACCTCCATGAAGTGGTGGGCAGTGAAGCAGTACCATGTCTTCGAAAAAGGAAGTGTTTCTTTATGTTTGGAACTTTTAAAAGTGAATGTTTGAGTGCCTCGTTTCTCAAAAGTGAAGCAAACAAGTTGAGGGAAATGATGGATATGTTTTATGTCTGCTGCTCATAACGAGGCTCTCGGGTCACGTCTTACTGTTATAACATCATTAAGTTACAATTTTGCGTAATATGGGACCTTTAACTCCAAAACAGTCTTCTCTTTTTGAGAAAACGAGGAAAAAATGACCACCAAATTTGGAGATACCTGCATACAGCACCAACCATTTTTCATAGCTCCAAATTTAGCTCACTCCAACTCCTTCTACTCACCCGGCAGAGACGATTATACCGCAGTTCTTGGATAGACTCCACCTCAAAAGTTATTTGTTGTGTTTTCCCTCCCGGGTGCAGTTTGTCTTCCGCCGTCCCAGCTGGAGCTGAGTTATGTCGGCGAGGAGCGGCCGCTCGGGCAGCTGGTGGGAGTTTGACCGCTGATGGATGGAAGCTGAGGACGAGAGCGAGCGAGGCGAAGAGAGGAGTTTTTCTGCACAAAATTGTTTCGGCTGCCGAGTGGATTGTGATGACCACTTCCATAAAAGCGCTGCAGAAGAATGATCCATGGCGGCCGAGGTCACTCCAGTTTATTCCTGAAGGGACAGGTCAATGTGATGTCATGAGATGGCACATAAATAGTGCGGCAATGTTAAGCGGCCAATGTGTGCTGTCTATTTATGTAATTGTACTGACAACACAGCCTGGTAGAATTAAAAAGTTGTCGATAAAGAATTCACCATGCACTTTTTATTTCCTCTTTGCAATTATGACTTGATTTCTTATATAATAGTCATTTTGCTTTCACAGTTCATAAATGATGTAACTGAAGCTCTTGACAAGAAGCAGTGCTGTCTGTCCCTCTTGATTGACTTTTCAAAGGTATTTGATACTGTTGATCATGTCATTTTAATCAAACGTCTTTCAGCTATTGGTTTTTCTCAGTAAGCAGTTGGATGGTTTGCAAATTACCTCACAAGTAGAACTCAGGCTGTTCAGATAGAGGGTTCGTCCTCGGACAAACTGCAAGAGAAAAAGGGTGTCCCTTAAGGTTCTGTGTTGGGCCCATTATTATTCACTATTTACATAAATAATCTTGGACAGAATATTCCGAACTCAACTTTCCATTTGTACGCTGATGATACTATCATATACTGCACAGCACCCACTCCTGCTAAGGCCTGTAAATATTTACAACATGCATTTGACAGAGTTTGCTATCTTCAACTGGTTTTAAATACAGAGAAAACAAAGTGTATGTTCTTTACCACATCAACAACCGTAATATAAGCACTGTGTGAGAACATTTTAACAAGAAATGGGCAACAAATTGAGTTAGTATCTTCTTTTAAATATTTAGGATTTTTAATTGATGACCACTTGAGTTTTAAGGAGCTCATTCAGTATGTTGTAAAAAAAACTGAAACTTTTACTGGGATTTTATTATAGAAAAAAGTCTTGCTTTTATTTTACTGTGAAACAGAAATTGGTGGAAACAACCTTTTTATCTGTTATTGACTATGGAGATGTGTTGTACATGAATGCTACAAAGAACCTCTCAAATATTAGTTTTCTTCGGCTGCTGCACTCATTCACTGTATTGTATGGTAAATGAATAATGTTTGTATTAGGTCCATTTTATTTTGACTCTAAACCAAGTCTTTGCATCTCGGTTTTATTTGTTTCTTTATTTTACTAGAGCTACCCCACCTACCCGATCAATCTTCTGGCGCTACTGCCTCAACAGTGCATGTTAATCTTTGCAATACTAACATTCGTTAATAAGACTACCTCAGGCTGTTCCCTACACCAGGGGTCCCCAAACTTTTTGACTCGGGGGCCGCATTGAAATTGTCCAGGGCTGGCCTGTATATATTTATATATATATATATATATATATATATATATATATATATATATATATATATATATATATATATATATATATATATATATATATAATGTGTATATACATATATATATATATATCCATCCATCCATTTTCTACCGCTTGTCCCGTTTTCTGGGGTTGCGGGGGGTTGCTGGAGCCTATCTCAGCTGCATTCGGGCGGAAGGCGGGGTACACCCTGGACAAGTCCCCACCTCATTGCAGTATATATATATATATATATATATATATATATATATATATATATATATATATATATATATATATATATATATATATATATATATATATATATATATGTATATATATATATATATATATATATATATATATATATATATATATATATATATATATATATATATACAGAGCGCGATGATGTCACGTTATTGATGGAAAAATGCATTTTTAAACAATATGATTTGCCTGAGTGGCTAGGAGACACCGAGCGTAACAAGCGGTAGGTAGAAAATAGATTAGAAAGGACAGATTTTTAAAAAATAATAATAATAATTTATTTTTATTTTTTTTTTAACTTGGGACTTCTGCCAGGCCGGATTTAGGAACCCCTGCCATACACTATCCACACACGCTTTAACAAAATTTGGGAGATATTTTGAGGTATTTTCTCCTCAAAAACAATTTTGCCTTAAAGGAGACCTATGAATTTGATCTATATTTAACACACTCCCTTGCAGTCCATATCATGTGTTGGATATTCTTTGCTGTAAATTTTGCTCCACAGTCACATTTAGAACCCAGTTTTTAGGTCTGCATATGGTGTGTGAGTGTGTGCGTGTGTGTGTGTGTGCGTGTGTGTGTGTGCGTGTGTGTGTAGGCGTTCTCTTTAGATGCAAATGAACCCCTCTATGCCCCACCCTCTCCAAAAGTATCAGATTTAGCTAAATATATATTTTGAAAACGAACATCGTCGCCATGTTTTCCAACACACAACAAATCAATTTCTCTTTTTTTCCTGTTTATTGACAGTGTTCCAACGCACTGGGCCTAGTGGAGGAGGTATGTGTTCTACAATGTCCAGGACCTATTTAGTCACTGTTTACATAAAGGCAACGCTGTGAAGAATTCAGCAATAGTTCACCTGCTCCTGCAGATCAGAACATGACTTGACCCACACAAGCACACTAACAAAAAGGGAGGAATGGGTTTGCTTGCTAACTGAGCAGTAACACAATAACAGCAGGGAACTCATAGGACTCCAGAGGCAGCGGACAGGTACCAACAGGCCAAGCGTTGTGCGGCTTCAGCGGTCGCAGAGGCAAAAACTCGGACATGGGAGGAGTTCGGGGAATCCATGGAAAACCACTTCCGGACGGCATCGAAGCGATTCTGGACCACCATCCGCCGCCTCAGGAAGGGGAAGCAGTGCACTGTCAACACCGTGTATGCTGAGGATGGTGTTCTGCTGACCTCGACTGCGGATGTTGTGGATCGGTAGAGGGAATACTTCGAAGACCTCCTCAATCCCACCAACACGTCGTCCTATGAAGAAGCAGTGCCTGGGGAATCTGTGGTGGGCTCTCTTATTTCTGGGGCTGAGGTTGCTGAGGTAGTTAAAAAGCTGCTCGGTGGCAAGGCCCCGGAGGTGGATGAGATCCGCCCGGAGTTCCTTAAGGCTCTGGATGCTGTGGGGCTGTCTTGGTTGACAAGACTCTGCAGTATCGCGTGGAAATCGGGGGCGGTACCTCTGGATTGGCAGACCGGGGTGGTGGTTCCTCTCTTTAAGAAGGGGAACCGGAGGGTGTGTTCCAACTATCGTGGGATCACACTCCTCAGCCTTCCCGGTAAGGTCTATTCAGGTGTACTGGAGAGGAGGCTACGCCGGATAGTCGAACCTCGGATTCAGGAGGAACAGTGTGGTCTTCGTCCTGGTCGGGGAACTGTGGACCAGCTCTATACTCTCGGCAGGGTCCTTGAGGGTGCATGGGAGTTTGCCCAACCAGTCTACATGTGCTTTGTGGACTTGGAGAAGGCATTCCACCGTGTACCTCGGGAAGTCCTGTGGGGAGTGCTCAGAGAGTATGGGGTATCGGACTGTCTGATTGTGGCGGTCAGCTCCCTGTACGATCAGTGTCAGAGCTTGGTCCGCATTGCTGGCAGTAAGTCGGACACGTTTCCAGTGAGGGTTGGACTCCGCCAAGGCTGCCCTTTGTCACCGATTCTGTTCATAACTTTTATGGACAGAATTTCTAGGCACAGTCGAGGCATTGAAAGGATCCGGTTTGGTGCCTGCAGGATTAGATCTCCGTTTTTTGAAGATGATGTGGTCCTGATGGCTTCATCTGGCCAGGATCTTCAGCTCTCACTGGATCGGTTCGCAGCCGACTGTGAAGCGACTGGGATGAGAATCAGCACCTCCAAATCCGAGTCCATGGTTCTCGTCCAGAAAAGGGTGGAGTGCCATCTCCGGGTTGGGGAGGAGACCCTGCCCCAAGTGGAGGAGTTCAAGTACCTCGGAGTCTTGTTCACGAGTGAGGGAAGAGTGGATCGTGAGATCGACAGGCGGATCGGTGCGGCGTCTTCAGTAATGCGGACGCTGTATCGATCCGTTTTGGTGAAGAAGGAGCTGAGCCGGAAGGCAAAGCTCTCAATTTACCGGTTGATCTACGTTCCCATCCTCACCTATGGTCATGAGCTTTGGGTTATGACCGAAAGGACAAGGTCATGGGTATAAGCGGCCAAAATGAGTTTCCTCCGCCGGGTGGCGGGGCTCTCCCTTAGACATAGGGTGAGAAGCTCTGCCACCCGGGGGGAGTTCATAGTAAAGCCGGTGCTCCTCCCCATCGAGAGGAGCCAGATGAGGTGGTTCGGGCATCTGGTCAGGACGCCACCCAAACGCTCCCTAGGGAGGTGTTTAGGGCACGTCCGACCTTTAGGATTCCACGGGGAAGACCCAGGACACGTTGGGAAGACTTTGTCTCCTGGGAAGAGCTGGACGAAGTGGCTGGGGAGAGGAAAGTCTGGGCTACCCTGCTTAGGCTGCTGCCCCCGCGACCTGACCTCGGATAAGCGGAAGAAGATGGCTGGATGGAACTTAATTTTTTAAAAAGTAGATTTGTTGCGCAGACGAACTCTTTGGATCACATGGCGATTATTATAATACTGGTGATGATGAGCAGCAGGTGGAGGAGACTGGTATCGAAAGAATGACGTCCAGCTGGAGTCTAAAATAATGCAAGATGAATCGGTTTTGTTTTTCTGCATTATAAAAGATGACACATACAGTACTGTATACACTGCGTCTGCTATCACCTTCTGTCTCCTCTGACAAGCAATAAAATTAACAATAACAACATAAAGGGCACAAAGAAGAGTCACACATGGGTTGCATTAAGCCAGTTCAGTCAGATTTTTAGGACCTGGACCTCCCATGTTATTCTTTTAGACCGTCGTATTGACTTTTGATGTAAAGTGCTTGAAAATCTCTGGTCGTTAAAAGTTAACAAGTACTGTAAAGAATTGGATCACGGCTTCTGTCTGTTTTTTTTCCACCTGCCACAAATATATCCACACACACACACACACACACACACACACACACACACACACACACACACACACACACACACACACACACACACACACACACACACACACACACACACACACACACACACACACACACAAAGCATGCTGGATTTACCTTATTTTTAAATGCAAATGTTAAAAGGTATGTTTATATACATTTATATGAATTCATACATAACTTTCAACATTTGCATTTAAAAATAAGGGAAATTCAGCATGCTATATGTAATGTGTATATGTGTGTGTGTATATATATATACATATATATATATATATATATATATACATATATATATATATATATATATATATATATATATATATATATATATATATATATATATATATACATGTATATATATATATATGTATATATATATATATATATATATATATATATATATATATATATATATATATATATATATATATATATATATGTATATATATATATATATATATATATACATGTATATATATATATACATATACATATATACATACATACATATATACACACACACATAGATATATACATATATATACACATATATGTGTATATATACATGTTTAAAATTAATTAAAAAAAGGGGTGTTTGTGTCACATAAGGATTGTGAATGATAGACAAAATTCCAAAAATGTGAAGTTACCTTTAAAAACTAATGACTCATAATTTAGAGCAAAGAAAATACATTTGCGAAAGTTGAACCACAAATTAGCTGTACTCGACTAAGCAGTGCATTTAACACATGGGTGTTCTAAGTACCACCTGATGACCATTTGTAGCCAACAGCTAATTTGTTATTAGTCTGCAGCAAAATGTATAAAACTGTCCCTCATAAAAGACTTTAGGATAGAACATTTTACTGGATTTGATTAATATTATCTCTATGTAAAACTGTGCATACTTCAACAGTCAGTACCGTAGTTAACCCTATTTACATTCTAACTACTATAAAAGGTTGCCTTACTTGAGTTTTTGGGCGGAGGGGGGGGGGGGGCACAAATCCTTTTAAAACTAAACGGGTGTTCTCGTTTGAAGTGCTACATTCTACTGCAGTCTTTTATTAAGTTATTGTTGTTCACGTCTGATCAATCTCAAAAATCTTTGTGAGCGTTTGCTGTATTCATAATTACCGCACCTAATGTATGAAAACAAATGTTGAATATATTTTGTTTTATTTATGTATTATGTCTATATTTTATTACAATACATTGTGTGTTTATTGTTCGCTCCCCGCCTCTTGCCATTCAAATCACTGCCGTTGTGTCCTTGGGCAGGACACTTCACCCTTGCCCCCAGTGCCGCTGACACTGGTGATTGAATGATGGGTGGTGGTCGGAGGGGCCGTAGGCGCAAATTGGCAGCCACGCTTCCATCGGTCTAACCCAGGACAGCTGTGGCTACAAATATAGCTAACCACGACCAGGTGTGAATGTGGAGTGAATGAATGATGGGTTCTCACTTCTCTGTGAAGCGCTTTCAGTGTCTAGAAAAGCGCTATATAAATGTAATCCATTATTATTATTATTATTATTATTACTACATTTATTTTATCTTTTTTCCAAATACAACAGAGTTAAACACAATCTGCTGGTCAACTTCCGATTTGTTCGAATTAAAACCAAATTTTAACCTCATGGATCAAATTAAAGAAATAATCTGTTCCAGAGTCAAACTATCGCTTTTACAGGCAATTTTAACTCTCAACAAGAGTTAAACATATGTTAACAACTGCAAACAATAAGACAATGGAATATACTTTGCATTCATCATTATTGTTGAGATAGTCATATTGTACAGAGTAGCCTGGACAGTGTTGCATGTAATTTGCAAGAAAGACCAAGTGTACAACTGTACATTGTAGAATTATACGTGTCCTGCGATTGGCTGGTGACCAGTCTAGTGTGTCAGCTGGGATAGGCTCCAGCTTACCTGCGACCCTAATGAGGATAAGCGGTATAGAAAATGGATGATTTATTTTTTTATTTTATTTTTTATTTTTTTGTAGCTGTATGTAGAAATGGCTGGTTGCATCAGCTATGCTCTTTTAATGTCTTTATTGTCCTTGGTGTTCTTTGATGTTTGATGTTTCCCACTTACACATACGTTTTAATGTGTGCTATGGCTATGAGGTTGTTTTCCTTTTTTTCCTTGGCCTCAGTCTGCACCCCCTCTCCAGGGGCCCAGGCTTAGACTGAATTCCCCCCCAGAATTTACCTGTTTCTCACCTTTTTTGTAAGGGGCGCCGGAAGTTGGCAGACCCATCAGCGATCCTGTTCTGTCTCCCTGTAATGTTTGTCTGCTCTTAAATGAGATTGTGTTGAAAATCTTAATTTCCCCTCCGGGGATTAATAAAGTATTTCTGATTCTGATTCTGATTCTGAAAAGTGGCTGTGTACTTTTTGTTTTTCTTTGATTGTCAGTTCTATTGCGCTGAGCCACCAGCACAAATGTTTCAAAGGCCTTTGTCACACTGCTCCTCTTTTCCATTACTAATAACAAACAAAGGCACAAAAAAACTAAGAAAAAGCCAAACACGAGTATAGTTAATCCCCTCGATGCTCACAGGTTGAAGCATCATGATGATGGGTTTAGCGGCATATTTTCCCTCCAAACTACCACATTACACAACTTTGACAATGTACAGCATTTAGTGTCCCTTTGGCTCCATTATTTTACACTCAATATGTTAGCACCCAAGTGATGTGTTTAAGAATGGGAACGAATCACTTTATTATATGTAACGCTGGAAGCTGTTTAATAGAAGTCCCTCCACACGCCTCTTCACACATGCACGTTTCCATGGCATCCGCTGATATAAAACCTGTCCTCTGTCCGTCCTCCTCCGTTTATCTGCCTCCTGTTCTCCCGCTATCCACCATCTGCCATCACTTCTTCTTTTTTCTTTACTAGGACGGCATGTCGCAAGCACTCAAGCCCAAATTAGCATCCCCGCTAACAACAAGGCGGGCCACGCACACCTGCTGGCGCCGCTAATGGTGTAATGCTAATTACACATGGGCGGGCGGGCGGACAAAAGAGCAGAAGTGCACTTGTCGGCGGCGAGCGTTCCCTGCCAACGGCGACGCTGATCAGCATTCACCTCATCGACATGATGCGAGGCACTCGGCAGCACTTCCAAGTGATCACTCAAAGAGATCTTGTCACTTTTACACAAAAACTTCTTATTCACTATTTCAATTGCACTGGCGATGGGGCAGCGTCATGAAAATAGGATTTAGCGGTCGTTAATGACTCACAACATTTACTTTCACATATGTCTGTTCCAGGTTTAATCAACTAAATTGTTTTCAGAAAGCTAATAAATTATTTTTTACATCGAAAAATTGCTAATCTAGTCACTAACAAAGTCATGAAGTCATCTTATATCTATAAGTTATCTATATGCTTTATGCTGTGCTCTGCCTTTGCAGAAAACATGTGAGTCAAAGATCCTCTATGTGACAGGACTCTTCCTGCTCTTTTTAAAGCAAAAACACTAGTCAAAGATCCTCAGTAAAGACAGACTTCTGATGTTTTTAAGGATCTGCTCCAAAAGCTAGACGATGATCCCCTACATGCCAGGAGCACTCTGTTGTTAACAACCTACTGCAAAAACACCAGTCAAAGATATTTTATATAGCCAGAGTTCTCCAAATGTCAGGGGCGCTGTGCTGTTTTGGAGTTTTTTCAACAAACTACTGCAAAAACTGTCAGGTTCAAACACTGATGACATCTATTAAACAGACAAAGAAGCAAGGAATTAAACAGAGACAGAATTCAATTTAGCTCAATTGAGGAAAAACATCTGGGCTGTACTCTTTTACAGTCTCCCACCACGCTCTGACGAAAGATTGTACGCCTCCTCTTTTATTTGGACTTTCCCTGATTATATGGCAACAGCTGTTTCTAAAGGAAGGGGGTCGTAAACAGCCGCTGCCTTTGGTCACAAAACAGTTCAAAGAAAAGGTGCCTGGAGGGGAGTTATGTCCTGCTTCCTCTCCGCTTTGTAGATCTCGGGTCAAGACAAAAATCTTCCTGTGGATTACAATACATTAAAGAAACCAACAACTTCATTTTGCTTCCCATCCTACAAAGTGGAGTTTTACAAGCCTTTTGGTTGGTAAGATCAAAGAGAGCTTTTGTCTGCTCGCCGGGAACTCATTGAAACACAAAGTTTTGTGATAACTTAGATACAATTATTCTGACAAAAACACTCTTCAAATATTGTTTCAATAGCTAGAATAGTCTGCTGTTTCTGGAGACATCCTGTAAAATGCAAGCCATAGATCCTCTAAATAACAAGAGGTCTCAGATTTTTTTTCAACTACCTACAGCAAAAACACTTTCCTTTAAATGATTGGTCTGCTGTTTTTAAGGACATACTATAAATATGCTTTTAAAGGGTCTGCTCCAAAAATTAAATATCCTCTAAATAACAAGTGTGCTGTCCTGTTTTTAAGGATATACTGCAAAAAAATGCAACGCTCTGCTGTTTTTTTAACTACCTACTTAAAACCATGACGCAAATATCTTCTATAGCCAGACTGTTTTGCTGTTTTTGAGGCTCTCCTTCAAAAATCAAAGATCCTGTAAATGACAGGGGAGCTGTGCTGTTTTCAAGACATACTGCAAAAATGCAAGTTAAAGATCCTCAAAATGACAGGAGTTTTTGTTTTAACAACCTACTGCAAAAACACTTGTCGAATATTGTCTATATAGCCAGAGTGCTCTGCTGTTTTTAAGGCTCTGCTCCAAAATTCAAAGATCATCCAAATGACAGGAGCTCTCTGCTGTTTTGGGGAATTTTTGTGAGAATGTACTCTACTCCCAAGTTTTGAATTAAACTTGCAGGCAGGTCTAGTGTTGTCGCTCATAAACTGGATTTGAATATCTCTCCTATGGGAATATAACAGACACTTCATTAGGTACATCTGCTTCATCCAATGGGGTCCAATACAGTGATTTTTAATGGTTTCATATTCTTTAGTAAAATGATGTCTTTAATTTATATTATTGTGGTTCTGGTTTGCAGGGGTAGGGAACCTTTTTTTATTCTTTTTAAAATTAATATATTTCAAATGTACCAGACCGTCATCGCTAGCTCTGTCGTCAATCCGTCAGACAGCGGCCTACCTACCGTGACCACGATGATGCAACGGCGTACGTGGGGCACAATCGATCGCCCCTACCTCAGCGGGGACTTTGTTCCTCCTCCTCCCTTTGCAGGTGTTTTTTTTCTGGGTGATGTCATGACCGCGACATGATGTTCCACAACACAAATTAGGCAGAGTGTTGTTTTGTATTCACCGGCACACGCACACACACACACTGACGCACATTGATTTCCTCAAGGTGTTAACCTTATTTGAGTCTTTCACCTGAATTGTGAGGATTTGTGTCACTCACTGGCCTCTTTTTGTTAAACATGCATGTTCCTGACTAGGGATGACAAATTCAATCCTGTTGTTTCTCTCTGAATGTTTTCAATTCTTGTTTCCATGCCAATGTTTAAGCAAAACGGGGGAGTTGTACCGTAGCGTTGTTGCAGTTCATCTTACCAAACATGACTCCAGGTTTTTCTTCTTTTAAACAGAAAGCTAGTTGAGTCTGAATCAACAGCACCTCTGCTGGTTGCAGTCAAGTACTGCACTCCATTTTGCCACAATCCCTGCACACCCCGCTACCCCGAAAGGGACAAGCGGTAGGAAATGGATGGATGGGATGCTCACGCTTCTTTATCCTGAAATCCCGCGCTACCAGGGGCAACGAGGCACTGACAACATTGATATCAATACAGTAGTCACCAATACTTAATCAATAGTAATCAATATTGATTTATTAAATGTAATTATTAAAATTATTTATTGCGACGTATAAAGTCAAAAGTTTTTCCAATGATCATGTGTGCTTGTGGTGTGTTTATTGCGTTGTTTCATACAAAATAGAAACAGGCACTTGCTTTAAAGGCCTACTGAAACCCACTACTACCGACCACGCAGTCTGATAGTTTATATATCAATGATGAAATCTTAACATTGCAACACATGCCAATACGGCCGGGTTAACTTATAAAGTGCAATTTTAAATTTCCCGCTAAACTTCCGGTTGAAAACGCCTTTGGATGATGACGTATGCGCGTGACGTAGCCAGTGAAACAGAAGTATCGGTACCCCATTGAATCCAATACAAAATAGCTCTGTTTTCCTCTCATAATTCCACAGTATTCTGGACATCTGTGTTGGTGAATCTTTTGCAATTTGTTTAATGCACAATGGAGACTGCAAAGAAGAAAGTTGTAGGTGAGATCGGTGTATTATCGGCGGACTACAGCAACACAACCAGGAAGACAGAGATGGATAGCAGACACG
This sequence comes from Entelurus aequoreus, assembly GCF_033978785.1. Classification (NCBI taxonomy): domain Eukaryota; kingdom Metazoa; phylum Chordata; class Actinopteri; order Syngnathiformes; family Syngnathidae; genus Entelurus; species Entelurus aequoreus. The sequence continues at coordinate 71,761,372 of NC_084735.1, read as the reverse complement.
TTAGTCACCGAACTCACCTTAACTTCCTCCGTCTCGCCGACCGCATCTGTGATCGGGTGAAGTCCTTCGTCGCACCGTCGATCGCTGGAACGCAGGTGAGCACGGGTGTTGATGAGCAGATGAGGGCTGGCTGGCGTAGGTGGATAGCTAATGTTTTTAGCATAGCTCTGTGAGGTCCGGTTGCTAAGTTAGCTTCAATGGCGTCGTTAGCAACAACATTGTTAACCTTCGCCAGGCTGGAAAGCATTAACCGTGTATTTACATGTCCCTGGTTTAATAGTATTGTTGATCTTCTGTCTATCCTTCCAGTCAGGGATTTATTTATTTTGTTTCTATATGCAGTTAAGCACGATGCTATCACGTTAGCTCCGTAGCTAAAGTGTTTCGTCGATGGATTGTCGTGGAGATAAAAGTCACTGTGAATGTCCATTTCGCGTTCTCGACTCTCATTTTCAAGAGGATATAGTATCCGAGGTGGTTTAAAATACAAATCCGTGATCCACAATAGAAAAAGGAGAGAGTGTGGAATCCAATGAACCAGCTTGTACCTAAGTTACGGTCAGAGCGAAAAAAGATATGTCTTGCACTGCATTCTAGTCATTCACTCTAACGTTCCTCATCCACGAATCTTTCATCCACGCTCAAATTAATGGGGTAATCGTCGCTTTCTCAGTCCGAATCGCTCTAGCTGCATTGTAAACAATAGGAAAATGTGAGGAGCTGTTCAATTGACTATGTCACGCTACTTCCGATAGGGGCAAGGCTTTTTTTTATCAGATACCAAAAGTTGCGATCTTTATCGTCGTTGTTCTCTACTAAATCCTTCCAGCAAAAATATGGCAATATCGCGAAATGATCAAGTATGACACATAGAATGGATCTGCTATCCCCGTTTAAATTAAAAAAAATTCATTTCAGTAGGCCTTTAATTGACGAAAGATAAAGATGACACAATTGACCAATTGCTTGTATACCGTCACCTGACTTCTTCCCGCAAGTGAAAACCAGTGGTGGTCAACCCAGCCAAGATGGCTGTTGTACAGCAAGCAGCGCACAAACTATCTGAGTACAAAAGAGGCTTAATCTTCCTGCAAAAAGCAGATACGAGCAAAAAAATCTAACTATGCAATAGAATAGATCCCGAAACTTGATCAAAAATAGATTTGCGAGTGATATCAAAGATTATACGTCGGTCGCGTTCACGGTCATATCGAACTATTGTGCTCCAGACGCCATTGTACACGACAAAACAGATGTAAACTTGGAAAAGCATTGAGGTCTACAACTTCTTTGTGTGTGGCTCGGTCAAGGAAATTGGTTTTGGGTAAGGTTGCATTTCATGAATTTAACTTTGCGTCTACTGCCATGTTTGTTGCTGTTGCACGCATCGTTTAAGAGTAGTGAATTTTCCCGTCTCTATCAAAATATAAGAATGGACGTCAACATTGTGTATGTGCTGAAAGCTTCATTTATGATTGCTGCCTTTGGTAAAAAATGTACTCTTAGGTTTTGCTCACATTTGCTAGCTGTTCAAAGTCGGGACCCGGGGTGGACGACTCCTCTGTGCATCAGTTGGGGACGTGTCAGGTTTAAACATCGATGACATCTATTAAAACAGACAAGAAGCAAGGAAATAAACAGAGACAGAATTCACTTTTGGCTCAATTTGAGGAGAGACGCCTGGACACTGTACCCTTGTAAAGTGTCTCAGCACGCTCTGGCAAAAGATGGTCTTTTTATTTGGACTTTCCCTGTTTACATAACAACAGCTGTTTCTAAAGGAATGGGGGGGGGGGGGCGGATGTAAACAGCCATTGTTTTCGGTCACATTAACACAAAAGAAAAAGATGCCACGGGCTTGGACTGGTCCTGGATCGAGCTTGGGCAGGTCTTGGATCACAATACATAACCCCTCCCGTCTCCTCTCATTGTATATAGCTGAATTGTCCAAGCTTTTGGCTTGGAGCAACAAAGACAGCTTTCGTCTGTTCACTGGGAACTCAGAGAACGGAAAGTTTTTTGATAATTTACATACAATTTTTCTGACAGGACGTCTCTGCGCTGCTGACTTTTCTCCATTCAAGATGATCCCCTGCTGGCCCCACTATGGACTGGACTCTCACATTATTAACTAGATCCACTCGACATCCATTGTATCGGTCGCCCAGGGGGATGATCCCCGGATCTGCGGTCCCCTCCGAGGTTTCTCATTGTGCCCATTGGGTTAAGTTGTTTGTTGCCCTGATGTGGGATCTGAGCCGAGGATGTTGTTGTGGCTTGTGTAGCCCTTTGAGACACTTGTGATTAAGGGCAATATAAATAAACTTTGATTGACTGATTGATTGAGGAACTCTGAAGAAACATCCTATTTGCGATTTGAACGATTCGTACAACCGAAAAGAACACAAGCATCGGCATTTTTTCTAGAACAAAGCTAGCTTGACCACCACGTATATTTAATGGCCTGGACGTGAGCCGGATGTGACGTCAGTAAAATTCAAGCAATTTGCCAAAATGATGGAAAAGACTGTAATGACGTAGAAGACATAAAAGATGTAGAAGTCCGCCAACTAAAAGTTTCTCCCGCAAGTTAACCCTGCCACCATTATCCATGCCACCGCACCACAGGTGTATGCACTTACTATAATGAAAATACCACGCCCACAGTGCAACCAACTCATGCAGTGCTCAGGTGGCCAATCACATACACACACACAATTTAGGGGAATAGCAAGTCCATCTATCCATCCATCTTCTTCCGCTTATCCGAGATCGGGTCGCGGGGGCAGCAGCCTAAGCAGGGAAGCCCAGACTTCCCTCTCCCCAGCCACTTCATCCAGCTCCTCCCGGGGGATCCCGAGGCGTTCCCAGGCCAGCCGGGAGACATAATCTTCCCAACGTGTCCTGGGTCTTCCCCGTGGCCTCCTACCGGTCGGACGTGCCCTAAACACCTCCCTAGGGAGGCGTTCGGGTGGCATCCTGACCAGATTTCCCCAACCATCTCATCTGGCTCCTCTCGATGTGGAGGAGCAGCGGCTTTACTTTGAGCTCCCCCCGGATGGCAGAGCTTCTCACCCTATCTCTAAGGGAGAGCCCCGCCATTAGAGGAAACTAATTTCGGCCGCTTGTACCCGTGATCTTGTCCTTTCGGTCATAACCCAAAGCTCATGACCATTGGTGAGGATGGGAACGTTGATCGACCGGTAAATTGAGAGCTTTGCCTTCCGGCTCAGCTCCTTCTTCACCGCAACGGATCGATACAGCGTCCGCATTACTGAAGACGCCGCACCGATCCGCCTGTCAATCTCACGATCCACTCTTCCCTCACTCGTGAACAAGACTCCGAGGTACTTGAACTCCTCCACTTGGGGCAGGGTCTCCTCCGCAAGCCGGAGATGGCACTCCACCCTTTTCCGGGCGTGAACCATGGACTCTGACTTGGAGGTGCTGATTCTCATCCCAGTCGCTTCACACTCAGCTGCGAACCGCTCCAGTGAGAGCTGCAGATCCTGGCCAGATGAAGCAATCAGGACCACATCATCTGCAAAAAGCAGAGACCTAATCCTGCAGCCACCAAAACGGATCCCCTCAACGCCTTGACTGCGCCTAGAAATTCTGTCCATAAAAATTATGAACAGAATCAGTGACAAAGGGCAGCCTTGGCGGAGTCCAACCCTCACTGGAAACGTATAGCAATAGCAATTGTGGCTCTAAATCCAATTTATATTCTGAATAATTCTAAAAGTCATTTAGAATTAAAACAAAATGTCTATGCTCATGGATATTCCAAAGTCTTCACCGTGCATCCGCTTCCTGCAGATGGCAGACTTTCGTGTTTGGTCTGTCTTAGTTTTAATTTACTCGACACACAAGTCCATTTTTGTACGAAACTGTGTTCACAACTCTCCCTGTAATCCATGCTGCTTCTTTGACGTTTGCCACCAACTCCGGTTTGGGGGCGGGGGGGTGCAAAACTCCCTCAGTCTGGGGCCCACTCCTAGGTTAAAGCGGCCCTGCCTGTAGGTGACAGGCACATCTTCTCCATCTGTCCCAGAGATTAAACGGTAGTGTCTTTATGGTTTGCATGTTTACAGGAAAATTTAGGTCACAGAGTGAATCCTTCAGAGCATTACAACACCCTTTTAACAAAAAAATATATATGCTTGCAAAGCGTCGAGGCCTCCTGACCTAATCACTGGCCAAGTGAGTACTTTCTCCATGTAAGGTGTTGATATTTTAAAATGGGTCCCCAAAATGTTTATACGGATTCCCATCACAAATATGCAACTCCTGTTTAGGTAAAAGTAAAAGTGATGTTGTTCCACCAATAAAGACGTGATTTCATTTTGCTTTTCCAAAACTGTAAGTAGTCGTTTATCATATCTGATACAAGTTATATGTGCAGTCGGCTCAAAGCACAGCTGTACCAAAAAGTGTTGTGACGCAGGCTAAAAAGGTTGTGACACTGTGGCACAAGATGCTCCTCAACTATTTCAGGCCTCACACCAACACGGTTCAAAGGTTAAGCCACTGTCCACAGCGCCTCTCAAAGACATATATGCCTTGTGTACACAAGAACATTATAGGCTTAGCATCAACATTTATGAATGGATTTTCTCTTTTATAATATGAATTCATGCCATCAGATTTAGCAGAAATACGAGACACACGGGATCCTTTTACAGCTTTTTACACATTTACTTTTTCCATGGAAGTAGCCAAATCAGTGTCCAAATCCAGCTATTCCCTTTTCCTTCTGAGAATAACATACACACACTTAGGGGAATAGCAAGTATAGTTCCTAAATTAATATGATTATTTTAAATAAAAGTACATGAATTATGTATATACTAGGACAGTGAATCTTTGGGCACCACACGATTCGATTCGATTCTTGGGTCTAACAATTCGATTCAGAATGAATTCTCGATTCAAAATCTATACTTTTTCAATAACATTGGGTACCAGTTCTATGATTAACTACATTCCTCCATAAAATAGATAAACAGCTCTGATCGATGTCTATATTACTTAAAAGAAAACTGGTTGTGTTAAATAAAATGCTTACCACACATTTAATAAAGGTAAATACAAATATGGCAACAAGAGAAGTATCCAACACTTCTCTTTTCTAAAATAAATATGTACAGCAGATATGGGCATCTACATCAACAACATGCCTGAGTGGCTGGACAGGACGAATTGGAAAAATAATTATGTTTTGTTTTTGTTTTTTATTGATTTGATTTTATTATTTTTTTAAATCAATGAAGAATTGTTACAAATAAGAATCGCGAGTATTCTGATAATCAATTTTTTTATTTACATATAATGTCAGATTCTCAAGACAAACTTTGCCTACCTTAAAAGGAAACTGCATTTTTGGGGGTAATTTTGTCTCTGACATGGACTACAGGGAAGAGGTGAAACATCTGGTTGAATGGTGCAGAACCGACAACCTGGTCCTGAATGTCAACAAGACCAAGGAGATCATCGTTGACTTCAGGAAGCACCAGTCCAGCCACGCTCCACTCTTCATCGACGGCACAGCGGTGGAGATAGTAAGCAGCACCAAGTTCCTGGGGGTGCAGATAATTGACAATATAACCTGGTCCCTACACACCGGAGCTCTTGTAAAAAGAGCTCAGCAGCGCATGCACTTTTTGCGTCGGATGAAAAGAGCACAGCTACCTCCCCCCGTTCTCACCACATTCTACAGAGGCACTATAGAGAGCCTGCTGACCAACAGCATCTCTGTCTGGACTGGAGCCTGCAATGCCTCAGACTGGAAGTCTCTCCAGAGAGTGGTGAGGACGGTGGAAAAGATCATCAGGACTCCTCTTCCTCCTATCCAGGAGATCGCAAAAAGCCGCTGCCTGACCAGGGCTCAGAAAATCTGCAAAGACTCCTCCCACACCCACCAAGGACTGTTTTCACTGCTGGACTCAAGAAAGAGGTTCTGTAGCCTCCGAATCAGAACCTCAAGGTTCTGTAACAGCTTCTTCCCTCAGGCCGTAAGACTCTTGAACGCATCATAATTAAATTATCCCCTCAACTCCCCCCAAAATGGATTAACTCACTGGAATAAAAAAGACAATATAACATACATCCATAAACCTGGACGCATGTGAAAAAGTGCAATATATTTATCTGTACAGTTACCTATTTATTTATTTATTTATTTATGCACCTTATTGCTTTTTTATCCTGGACTACCATGAGCTTATGTAACGAAATGTCGTTCTTTTCTGTACTGTAAAGTTCAAATTTGAATGACAATAAAAAGGAAGTCTAAAGTCTATTGTTCACAATCATTATGAAAGACATGACGACGGATGAATTTTTTTTTCATGCATTCTAAATATATATAAAAGTCAGCTTGCAGCGGAGCCAATGTGACGTCCTCTATTCCGCCCATAAAATCCAAGAAATAACCATTAAAAAAGTGCCAATAATACTCCATTTACATTTTGTGACTTGATTATTAACCAAGTATTAGTGATATTGGTATTATAGGCGCTAATGCAGACAAACTATTTATAGCGACGCTGCGATAACAATCTTGTATAGAATTTCGACATGATCGGAGGGGCCGTTGGCGCAAATTGCAGCCACGCTTCCGTCAGTCTACCCCAGGGCAGCTGTGGCTATGAAAGTAGCTTACCACCACCAGGTGTGAATGAATGATGGGTTCTACTTGTAAAGCGACTTTGGGTACTTAGAAAAGCGCTATATAAATCCCAGGTATTATTATTATTATTATGATCGACTGGCGAGTTGTTGCCTCGCTTCCTTGCTTCCTGGAAGTTTATTGTAGATCTTAAATCATGTCTGTCACCTGAAAGCAGATGGCTGAGGACGTACTCCGACAAGTTGGTACACTTGACAGCCATTTACGACCCGAAAATTGCGAGAACGACGCGAGAACGATGCCCCACTACCCCGTTTCATCGCGAGGATCATGAGACATTCTTCATCTAAACGCAGACCTTGCACAGTAAGTGATGTTCTATTATGTTTGTTGGCTCTCATAAAGTCTGCAGTGAGTAGTAATCAGTGATGAAGAAAAAAAAGCAACCGTTGTGATGCGTTTTTTAAAGTAATGCGCCGCGTATGTTTAAAATGAGCAAAATTCGTAAATATTAAATGTTATAATTCATTATTACATTATATATATACTGCCATCATGTAAATAAAACCCTGATGGAGGTGTTTGGATGTTTTTTAAGGGCAGAATTGAGCAGCTCCTACAGGCTCCATTGTAAGCTGACTTTTGATTGCATTTATTCAGTATTTAGAATGTATAAAAAAAATGTACATCCATTGTCATGTCTTTCACTAAGATTGTGAATGATAGGCAAAATTCCCAAAAAAGTGCAGTTCCCCTTCAAAGCTAATGTTATCCGCTCTGAGCGGTGCAACTATTATTTTTCTACTGTTAAAACTCAAAATACAACTCTAAAACAGAACAAAAATGAGCGTTTATGATTATGAATCTTGCCTTGCCGCCGCTGCTTCTTAAACATAACCTTATTTTTTTAAATTATTTAGGACATATTTTTTAAGTTAAGTCCATCGTTTAAGGTTATACTGATATGCTCTCAACCACAAACAATGACATTTTCCTTCTGAAACACCCATAAAGTAGACCTGCCTCAGGATGTAACTTCCTGTGATGGCGTCGTTCTTTGACTTTTTCCAGGGGACTTTCTGATAAACCAGTTGGTCAATTTAAAATTTCTATTGAATTCCCATTTGTATTGGCTGTAAGCTTTCGAATGTCATGTCACTCAGACGTTGCCACTTTTCTGATAAACCAGTTGGTCAATTTAAAATTTCTATTGAATTCCCATTTGTATTGGCTGTAAGCTTTCGAATGTCATGTCACTCAGACGTGATATTTCGGATGTTGGTCCTCATACACGTGTGGACGTGTATGAGGACCAACATCCGAAATATCACCTTTAAAGGAAAACTGCACTTTTTTTTTTTTTAATGTTGCCCATCATCAACAATCCCTATGTGAGACAAGAACACACATATACAGTATTTGCCTTTTCTGTGCTTTCTATATAGTAAACAATGTATTTAAAACTATGAGGCGGCTAACAATGCAGGTAATTAGCATTCATTTATTCCACATATCATGCCCTCTAAAATCAATCAATCAAAGTTTATTTATATAGCCTATAATCACAAATGTCTCAAAGGGCTGCACAAAAAACAACACCATTTTATATACATGCTGTATGTGATATAGAAGTAAAAGGCACATTAATGATAACATGTAATATTTACATTTTGTCAGTCATTTTAAGCATTACAGTAGCTTCTTCTTCTTTACCACTAATGGCAGCTTTGTGAGAGCCTTAAAGTGTTATTAGAGATGTCCAATCATATCGGCCTGCCGATATTATCGGCCGATAAATGCTTTAAAATGTAATATCGGAAATGATCGGTATCGGGTTTTTTATTATCTGTATCGTTTTGTTTTTTTGTTTTTTTTTATTAAATCAACATTAAAAACACAAAATACACTTACAATTAGTGCACTAACCCAAAAAACCTCCTTCCCCCATTCCTCTCATTCACACTCATTCACACAAAAAGGTTGTTTCTTTCTGTTATTAATATTCTGGTTCCTACATTATATATCAATATATATCAATACAGTCTGCAAGGGATACAGTCCGTAAGCACACATGATTGTGCGTGCTGCTGGTCCACTAATAGTACTAACCTTTAACAGTTAATTTTACTCATTTTCATTAATTACTAGTTTCTATGTAACTGTTTTATATTGTTTTACTTTCTTTTTTATTCAAGAAATGTTTTCTAATTTATTTATCTTATTTTATTTTATACATTTTTTTAAAAAGGACCTTGTTTTCACCATACCTGGTTTTCCAAATTAGGCATAAAAACGTGTTAATTCCACGACTGTATATATCGGTATTGGTAATTAAGAGTTAGACAATATCGGAATATCGGATATCGGCAAAAAAGCCATTATCGGACATCCCTAAGTGTTATATAGCACTATTGCAAAATGTTTCAAATAAGAACATAAAACAGGTATTTACAATGTCTGCTCTCACTGCGATGCTGACAAATGGGACCATTGTATCTTTCAGCACTTGTGTGCTCCTTGAGTTGCTATATTCAGTATAATCCTAACTTCTCATTTAAACAATATTTAATGTTGTCTGGTTTTATGCTGTGTTCCATTTGTCGAGAGCCATATAGTGTCAAGTTGATTGCGTGTGGATTTTCAAAGTTGACCAACCTTCTACAATACAGGTGAGATGCAGCATTTATAACCTAGCATTACCTTTCATCTACTCACAGGCGATGATGCAGCGGCAGAAGCAACTCAAGCTTCTTTTCCTTCTTTATTTTATGGCGGTTCGCAACCACTCGTTAGTGGTCAAAGGAGCAGTATGAACAAGGCTGTGTCACTCTGTCAAAAAAGTATGCCACTAAAGCTTGAGTAATAAACTTTTCAAACTTAAAGTGTTTACAAAGTACAAAGAAGAAAAACCATGATAAACATTCTGAATTTATTTCATCCATCTATTCTTTCATTTTCAAAATAATCTTACTTATCTCATCATATGAAATATGAGTTACTTCACCAATTATTATTTATTTATTTATTTTTATTGTGATTACTTATGGAGTATATTGTGAATACATTGAGAACAGGAAGTGAACATTTTCGAACATGTTGAAAAGAGAAACTGGAAATTGTGATGTATCATGTTGTATGTTTGCATGTTTGAAATAAACTCAAACTCAAACTCAAGGCATGTGAATGAAACTATTATTTTCATTTTCAGAGCAACTTATAGGCGGAATAAATTACTCCCATTAACTACATTGTTAGCCGCCTCTTACTAGCAGTTTTTCACTATTTAGAACGCACACAAAAGCGAAAGACGTGTATAGGGATTGTGGGTAATGGGCAATATTCCCCCCAAAAAGTGCAGTTTTCCTTTAAGAATGCATTATTTGTGCCAAAAACATTACTCACTTAACTTTTCAAAATAAAAAGTTGCTTACACCAGTAAATAATGTTTTTGTCGCTTTATTACTTTGCAAATGCTATCTGGTCATACAGTATTTAAACAATTTAACAATTCTAAGAAAGTAAATAAACAATGCAATAATGGGACAACTTCATCTATGCATATATGACTGTTCTTGGTATGTCAGTCAAGTTGAATAAACAAAGCTGTATTTGTATTTCCAATTCAAGTAAATCTAATAAGATTGGAATGAAGCCCAACATGAGAAGAGCTGACCTTTCACCTCTCGACTGTTTTCACTGTAGGATGATAATTAAATCGGGAGAGGAGAAACGAAAGCGACTTTTTCTGACATCTAGGCCACTGAGACTTTTTTTGTAACTTTTTTTGGCAACAGAGACAGTTTCTAAAAATATAGGATTGAATGGAAAAGGGAAGTAGCATCTCCGACTCGTCTGCTCGGCCCTTCCTGCAGTCATTCGGTCCGTCTGTGCATATAACGGAAAAAGTTAGATGAAAATGCTGCTGCTCCGTCTGTACGCCTTCACCTGTGTTGTTGTCGTCACAGGTAAGTCTAGACTTCAAAAGGTACATTTTGCAGGCATATAAATAAATATTTTTTTTGGTGGGGAGAAGAGTTGAATCTGAAATTGTTGACTGTAACTGCAATTTATTTTTTATTTCTTGTTTTTTTGTAATTATTTGGTGTATTATTTTTTATATTTAACTATATTTTTCTCCAGCACATATTATTAAAGGTAAATAAAATATGTATTATGATTATTTTTATTATCCAACTGTAGAATAAACACAACTAGTACAAGAACCAAATTTTAAATAGGGTTTTTTTTGTGTGAGGGGCGGGGGGGTCTGAAATTTAAATCTGAAATGTTTGTCTGTTACTGTATTTTGAGTAGATTTTTTTTTTACTTTATATATTATTAAATCAAACAATGTTTCTTTTTTTTATATATTGTAATAAAATATTATTTAGTGATATAAAAATATGTATCATAAAGTATTAGTATTTATCATGTGTTGAAACAAAGCAGTGTTTCTTAACCTTTGTTAACCCATTGTTGGCCCACAAGCGCTTCTCGAGGGCAGTCAAAAAAAAATCTGTTTCTTAGCTGTAATACACTTTTCCACCACTTGTGGCAGTAATGACAATATCAAACAAACTAAAGAAGTCTGGCACTAAAGTCGTAAATAAGTTTCTTAAGCGCAAAAATTATGACTAAATTGGTGAAGATGTATTTTCATTTGCACTTTAATTCTCTTGACAGTTTAATTCAGAAACACATTATTTATTATCAATTTAGTTGGAATTCATTCATTTTAGCCCTACGTTATTGTTATTTTTATAACTTTTTTTGTGTCCCTTCTTTTGCAGTATATTTGATTAGGTTTGTTTTTTTACTCAGTCTGACATAAGCCTTGATAATAATCTTTATGATTAACACATGCTTTCATATCATTTGACAAGTTGTATCCTGTTAAACTGTAAGTACGTTAGACATAATTATTGAATATGATTTAAATCAAGAGTAAGATTCCTAATTCACTGTTGATATTTGTGTGGGCCCAGAGTCCCTCTGTAGTGGAAAAATTGGGCCCTGAGGTCAAAAAAGGTAAGAACCCCTGGAATTAAAAAAAAAAACACTCACTAGATGCTAATGACCACATGCTAATTTGATTTATTGATTTATTGTTATAATTAATCGATGAGATTTTACCTGGTTAAATAAAGGAAACTGGTTGAATCAGTGTTGGCAGAAAGTAACTTAATTATAAATAGGGTACCTTAAAGAATTTTGTCTATCATTCACAATTCTTATGTAAGAAAAAAACACATGTTTTTTTTTTTTTTGCTTGTTTGTTCGTTTGTTTGTGTTGTTCAGATCACGAGATGTAAATGGAGCATTGTCGGCGGTTTTTGGATGTTTTTTAGAGGGCTTTATGGCCCCAATAGAGTACTCCCATTAGCTGCATTGTTAGTCACCTTATAATTGTCGTATTTTACAAATTAGAATGCATAAAAAAAGAAAGACATATGTCAGTTTTATTCAACTGCCAACCCGCGGGCCACATCCGGCCCGCCAAAGCTTTTAATTTGGCCCTCCGAACAACACCCAAATAGGCTTGATGAAACCATTCAAAACAGGGTTGCACATGTATGCAGTACTTCCCCCACCCTACAGGGGACAACAGCAAGGCATATGTGTCACAATGAAGCAGCATTAGGTGGGTAGAAGAAGATGGCACTATCGACCCTGAAAAAAATCTACCGTAAATCAATTGCGAAAAATTGGACTTTTGACAGCGACTGGACAACAAAGTATGAATGTATTGAAATTGCTGACTTTGTGATGTCTTTTGTATTCGTGGTCGTGTTGTTTTTGGCTGTTAAACTCTGGCGATCAAAACTGGTTAAATAGATGTAGTGCTGAATTTGACCAACAGAGGACGGTAAAGCTACACCTTAGGTTTAATTGTGTAAAATCACATGTGTGCAATGTTTTTTCCTGTGTGTATAAACACTAACCCTTCTATTTTATTCATGTAAAATACACGACGGGCGTTATTTATGTAAAATGCACAAAGGACGTTATACTTTTGTAATGTTTATATTTTTAGTCCTGCAAACCTAAATAAAGGAAGACAAATAAATAAAACTGAGGCAGTAAAAATAATTCAAAAAGAAGGAACATCAATCATCAACAAAACTTAACTTCTGTTTAATTATGCTGTTAACTATCTGTCTAGCTACACGCTGGAAATGAGTAGCGAGGGCAGAATAATACATTTTTTGACAGTGCAGTGTCAAAGCTGATGTGTTTACTTTGTAATTACTTCGTAATTGAAACACAGTCTCAAAGGAATATAACTTGCGAAGGCACTTTCTAAAGAAAACATCCAAATTTTGAGGTCCGGCCCCTGAGACCTTGGGCTCTTGAAACTGCGGCCTTTTTCATTATGTACGTTTGTAGTTGAATAATCCTGACATATGTGTTCTTGTTTTACTTAGGCATTGTGGATCATAGGCAAAATTTAAAAAAAAAAAAGTACAGTTCGTATTTAATGGAGCCATAGTGTCTAGATCAGGGGTCCCCAAACTTTTTGACTCGGGGGCCGCATTGGGTTAAAAAAATTTGACCGGGGGCCGGGTTGTGTGTTTGTGTGCGTGTGTGTGTGTGTTTATATACATACAGTGGTTAGAGTGTCCGCCCTGAGATCGGTAGTATATGAGTTCAAACCCCGGCCGATTCATACCAAAAACTATAAAAATGGGACCCATTACCTCCCTGCTTGGCACTCAGCATCAAGGGTTGGAATTGGGGGTTAAATCACCAAAAATGATTCTCGGCGCGGCACCGCTGCTGCCCACTGCTCCCCTCACCTCCCAGGGGGTGAACAAGGGGCTGGGTCAAATGCAGAGGACACATTTCATTTGCCTGAGCGGCTAGGAGACCCCGAGAGTAACAAGCTGTAGAAAATAGATTAGGAAGGACAAATTTTTTTTTTTAAATTGAGACTTCCCCCGGGCCGGATTTTGGATGCTGGCGGGCCGTATTCGGGGACCACTGGTCTAGATGACCGAAATTTCACTAATAAGTTTTCTTATTTTACTCCTGAAAATGTAAGCGGCAGTAATTTCCCATAATATCAATTTGTTTTTGAGTAATCATAGATAACTCACTGTACTAATGTACCTGTCACGACTGGGTTCTTGGGTTTTGTTTCTCCAGAAGGCAACGGAAAGTTGGCGCGAGCCAGACGTGAGTTTGAATACATTATTTATTCTTTTAACACTAATAAACTACAAAAAAAGGAAGCAAACAAATGGCGCGCACAAAGGCGGAAATACAACTTGACTAAGAAACAAAAGACATGCACGTGGGCACAAAAACTATGAACAATAAAACAAAAACACTAACTGTGGCATAAATGAACAAAACTTACTTGGTAAACAACTGTGACAAGACATGGAGCAGAGTGATGAAATAGTGTGAGGACGCCAGGACGAACAACAGAAACAGACAGATTTAAATAGTGACGTGATCAGTGAAAACAGGTGCGTGACTCGAAACGTGAAACAGGTGCGTGACAAGACAGGTGAAAACTAATGGGTGACCATGGAAACCAAACCAAACAAGGAGGTGCACAAAAAGTCCAAAACCAAATCCGAACATGACTAAAACAAAACATAATCACAGACATGACAGTACCTTTCCATCACCACACTCAATATGCCGCCCCCCTTGGTGTGACGTCATCCACAGAACCCAATTTCCCATATAGTGTGGATAAAGGCCTCTACCACAATTCGGGATGAAGATGCTACCAAAACACATACCACACAATATGAAATTGCCTCCAATCTTCTGTAGGTGACGCCAGCAGGCTGAGGCAGGCCCAAACATATTTTGGAGCTGAAAGTTGGCGTTCCAAAATGTGCGGAAATTTGTTAGAGAACAAGCCTAAAATCACTACTGGGTCCATTTTAGGGGGGATTTGACCTGTAGATATAATTTTTAGGTCTAGAACTATGAATGTTGTCAGCATTAGAGGAGCCCTGTAAGCGTCAATGGTGCCAGAAACGTAAGGTTTATTGTGAAGAAAATGGTGGGGAAACTATATATGTCAGTTGTGTTTTAATGTAGACAATCATCTGACTTTGTGTCAATGCATCTCGCCCCGGCATGTGCGTCAGCGGGTTCCGTGGAGACGGTGGTGGGGCTGGCAGGGAGGAGAGTGGCGTTGCCGTGCCGTGTGGAGGCGGCCAAGCAGAGAGGCGTGCACGTGTGTTGGGGGAAAGGTACGCCGTCGCTGTTCTCCTGCCAAAACATGCTGGTCAACATGGCGGGCGAGCGGATGACATACAAAAGCTCATACAGGTATGCAATGCTGAAGGACTGCGAGTCCCATAGTAATTTGACCCCTTTACCAGAGAAATGGATGCTGGAAAATGAACTTTGACCTCAATTTTTGTGTAGAGGCTGCCAGCATAAGCCAGAGGCTATGTGACAGGGGCTAATTGTAGCAAAATAGCTCTTGTTTTTAAGACACTTAGAGGGCAAATGTATCCCATCTGTGCATGTGGTTGCCATGGTTACCGCTATCCTCCTGTGTGGCAGGTACTCTATGTCTGTGTCTTCAAGCGCTGTCTCCTATCTCTCCATCTTCAACGTGCGGCCTTCAGACTCGGGCTTCTATCACTGCCGGATTCAGCTGCCGGGCTTCTTCAACGACAAAACTTTCACCGTCCTCCTCATCGTCATTAAACGTCAGTGCGGCTTTATTTTGCGCTTCCTGGTGACCGTAACGCCACAAGTTTCTCTGTGCTCCTGTAGCATCCGGGAACCTGAATGCACCACAGACAACCAAAAGTGAGAACACATGAAGAGAAGTTCACTTTTATTTCGGATGAAAAATGCACTTATTCGGTTCTAACCTGGACAGGAAGTGATGTCGCAGAGAGCGTGACCCAGCACACAGGATGTGACATCACAACAGAAGAAACAACTGGACCCCTAGTGGCACGAGTTGGGGTATGGTGCTAATAACAGCATCCGATTGTTTTCAGATATTTGACAAAAGCTTTTGGGTTCTTTTAGTCGTCTGTCCAACAGAGCAACTTCAACAATCTGTACACGTTCCTGGGACACACGATCCGCATGGCCTTCATCATCTTCATACCTGCCGTCCTACTGACTGCTGCTTACAGTTAATACACACACACTCACAGTCCTGTGATGCTACTTCTATTCATTTATTATTTCTATTTATTGAAGTGTTTGCTTTACCTCCGCAGGGATCTGGCGGTCCAATCAGAAAGTTTGGACTGACAGAAGCATGAGCCAATCAGAAGAGAAAGAGGAGAATCTGTAGAGTCGTTACGTCGAAGTCCAATTCGTTTTTTTCCCCCTTATCTCTCTGAAGGGTTATTATTTCCAGTCTTATGTTTAATATTGAAACATTATTTGCATTTTTGACAGTATGTATTTTATTAAACTGGGAATTGTAATCATAAAAGATTTTTTTTTACTTATTCATTATATATCTGCATTTAATGATTTAATTAATCAGTGAAATATGAGCCTCAATATTTCTATATCATCTATTAAATTTGTATTCCATGGCCATGACTTAATAAACAATTTATAAATTATTTTTTAAATATATATTATTTAATTGCATTTTTTTATTTATGTATTTGCATTTTAATTATTTGATTAGTAAAAGATAAACTATTCTAAAATATTGTTTTTGAACCTATTGTTTGTTAGCTATTATATTTATTCCACTGGCAATTTATAAATTCAATGAACTTTTTAGTTATTAAATAACAATTTTAAATATTGTATTGTGTATTAATTATTCATTTTAAAAGTTAAATACTTTAAATAATTCCATTAACTTAATTATGAAATAGATAGCTCATAACCAAGATTTAATTCATGACCAATTCATCTATTTTGTGACCTTTTCAATTATTTATAGATGGGTTTTTTTGTTGCATTTTAATTGTTCAATTAAATTGTGAAATACAACAAAAGTTAAAGAGTTTTAATTATTTATTATTACTATATTATATTGTATTTTCTATTACTATATTATTAATACAGTAATTCAATATATGCATTGTATTCATAATTTTACAGTGTTTATTTAATTAAACTGGGAAGTGTAATCATAAATGATGTGTTCTATATTTAATGAAAAACATACTTATTCAATGACCAATTTATATATTTTATAAATGTTTAAATGTTTTAACTGACTTTAATTATTTAATTAATCTGTAAAATATAATATTTCATTATTATGTACAATCTATTAATTTATTATTCCTCAACCATGATCATTATTGAATGACTATATGAGCTTTTTAGATATTTAACGGCATTTTAATCATAACTGCATTTTAATTATTTAATTAACCAAGATTTAATTAATGACCAATGTATCTATTTTATGACCTTTTCAGTTATTTTGTATTATTTTGTTGCATTTTAACCGTGCAGTTGAATTGTGAAATACAACAAATTTAAATATTTATCATTTTATATTACTATATTATATTATAAATTTTTATGAGTGTGAATGTTGTCTGTCTATTTGTGTTGGCCCTGCAATGAGGTGGCGACGTGTCCTTCCGCTCGAGCGCAGCTGCGATAGGCTCCTGCACACTAAAAAATGTTGGGTTAAAAAATAACCCAATTTTAACCCAACTGTTGGTTCAGAAAAGGACAAACCCCTTATTTTAGTTATTTTAACTCAAAATTCTGGGTAAATTTTTTTCAATCCAACTTTTGCATTGAATTATTTAACCAAAAAGTTGAGTTTTGATAATTTAATGTGGGGTTATTCCCAAACAAACTATTGGGTTGAATTATTCAACCCAAAAGTTGAGTTATTCTAACTCAATGTTGGGTGATTGTAAATAATGTTAATAAGATTAATCCATAATAAAATTCCCTTCAAGAAAAAAGTTACTT
>NC_084735.1:71706342-71738842 GCF_033978785.1 Entelurus aequoreus | reverse complement strand
CAACTGTTCCACCACAGAGGGGCCTGGGGCCCACTCTAATATTAACACTGAATGTAAAATCTTACTCTTGATGTTCATGGTATTCAATAATTATATCTTACCTACTTACAGTTTATAACCTTGTCAAGTTATGTTTTAATCACAAAGATTATTATTTTTTAACACAAGATTCTTAGGCTTAGATCAGGCTGTTTGGAAAAATAAATTAAAGTTAAAAGTTAAAGTACCCATGATTGTCGCAGTACTAACCAAATTTACTGCATAGGGGACTCATAAATAACAGACGAAAGATAAGTTTGTGCTAAAATAAGTAAACTAAATTAAGAGATGAATATGTTTCTGAACTAAACGGGCAATAAAACGGAAGTAGAAATTAAAATACAACTTCACTACTTTAGTCATAATTTTTGTGCTTAAGAAACTTCTCTATGACTTTAGCTCCAGACTTCTTCTGTTTGTTTGATATCGTCATTACTGCCACAAGTGGTGGAAAAGTGAATTAAATTTCAGCACATACCATACGGACCACAGCTGAGAAATATATTTTTGACGGCGCTCACAGCCCAACAATAGGCCCCTATGGTTAAGAATTACTGTTATAATACTCTTTTTTTTTTTAATACCTGAGTACAAAAAGTGGTAGAAACAACATGTGATTTGTTATAACTGTTTGCACATTGGTAGTTAGGTGCAGATCAACAGATTGCTTGGATTCTTCTTTTTTTTTACTGCAAATCCTACTTTAGCTGACACTGCTGGTTGCTAGGCAGAGTTCATAGAGGGTCAGCAGTATGTGTATTTTGAGACATGGCTACACACAACTACAGTAGTACATTAACTTACGAGCTAATTGGTAATGTGACGTAGCTCTTAACTTACAACACTTGTGTCTGAAATCAATGTTTCCTATTGAAATTAATCTAAATCAATTTCATTGGAGCTCGGTCCCCCCAAAACAGAACCTTTTTTAACATGTTACATGCATTTTAAAAAGCAAAACAAACTTTTAGATAAGAAATATTCTATAAAAACAATACAATGGAATGTACTACTAGTAACGTGATAGGTTTTTTTAGTTAATGTAATACTAGTGTACAGTATTTACCTTGGAAACCAGACTTTTACGGTATCTTCTTCCAGCTGCTTGGCTGTCAAACACTATCATCAGCTTTTTGCATATTTTCTTGGATAAATGTCCGCCATTTCGATATTATTTTAGCATTCTTGGCTGGCATTTGACTCAGTCAAACAGTAAGACCCACTTGTCATGCTTGTAAAAAAAAGTTATGTCCATTCTAGTTATAAGCTAATGATAGTGAGTAAGACCAGATGTTTTGGTCGGATCTTATAAGGTTCACTGTGACATTTGCTACGCCAACTAATGGAAGGGATGCTTGCAATGAACATTTTTGCTTGCAACTTAAAACATAATAATTAGCAGAGAGACAGCTCTTAACTCAAAACACTGTTAAGTTGGGGCACTCTTAAATTAGGGTACCACTGTACTCTATAAAATATATCCGTTGGAAAGTGCAAGAATCTGCACCACCTGCTGGGTCAGGTAGAGCACTGCAATCTGTAAGCTTCCTGCTTCTTTTAAAAAACACAACTTTTTTCTTGCTGGTTTTGTTTTGTCACTTTAGCCGCCAGAAACCACATGATGGAGTTTCTGTGAGGCTAAGCTCTACTTCGTCGTCTCTGCATCTCTACCATCAACCTTCAGCGTTGGAAAACATCTACCAGATGGATGAAGGAGAATATGACTATTTACCCTGAAAGTCCCATCACATCTATCTGGGCACCAAGTGTCCATCATACAAACATTACATTTCATTTAAAAAAAAAAAAAAGGTATTCTTCTTTTTATTTGTTTTCTTTATTTCTAATAATTTCATTGGGTTTGTTCTAATCAAGTGCATGTTGTACTCCTAAATGTATTTCTCTTTTTTTTTTGGCTGTAGTTTTTTTCAAGAACTTTAGCCTTAAAACAAATGTGTTGTGAATGTTTGGACAATTTGGACATCTTTGGCTCTCGGAGAAGAAAATTAATAAAATGTGTTCATATTTTAGTTAATTGAGTTGTTTGAATTGTTATTAAGTGTATATAAAACCCAGTGGTGTGCCGTCAGGGCCAGCAAGGCCTTCTCTGCTGGCCTAACATACCCAGAAATCATGATCATAAATAAAGATATAAGTAATTTTCTATTTACTTTCTCTAAATATCCAAAAGTATTCATATTCTCTTCATGTCATATTATGCTCCTTTCAGCGCTGTTGTTTTTAGGCCATTGAGTTTTTATCCAATCAGAATTCAGGTAGCTTATGTTGCCATGCTGTACCAAACCTGCCTAGAGCCTTCAGAATCAACAATGCAGGTGTCTATGCACTTTAAGGCTATATAAATAAACATTGATTGATTGATTGATTAAGTGAACGGACACAAACATTTGACAGACAGTTGCGATAGCCAATCAGATCACGAGTTGTTGTCAGTAAGGCCTTCCAGCTGGCCTAAAGCAGATATATAGTGATGTTATGAGCTAGGTAACATAAGAACTCCATTGCCTAGCATGCCACAGTAGTGAAGAGCAAGCGCAGTAACTCTGTTTAGGTTGTTGAATGTAGACATGCAGCGGGATGTTTTTGATGAGTACGCTGTGGAGTAAACTTTAAGAACTCAGCCAACACGCCTCGTCTGCATGTTTTATGATTAGACAAGACAACACATATATTTGCAAGGCCATTTTCAAGAAGGATATTTAAAGAGAAACTACATCTTGTGAGACCATGTCGGCCATCCCGGAAGCTAGCTCAGCTGTCGATGAAATGTGAGTTCAGATATGTTATTTCTTTTTTTTTTTTCACATTTAATACTTTTTTTGCTATTTTAATTTTGTACCACATACGATATGTTTTAATTGCTGATGCGGGTTTGTTGATTTTTAAATGCGCCAGAAAATAACCAGTTTTGTACAATGCCCAGTAGTGCGTAAATGTGTTTCTGTAAAGTATTTCTCCAGCAATGGTCATGTGGTGAAATCCATTATGGTATTTTGAGAGGTAATCATTGAAGTCGGACATCACTGAAGGCCTAGGTGGGAAACGCACGGCCCGCCACTGATAAAACCTAACCTATTAGCTAGGGCTGTGAATCTTTGGGTGTCCCACGATTTGATACAATATTGATTCTTGGGGTCACGATTCGATTCAAAATCGATTTTTTTTTTTCAATTCAACACGATTCTCGATTCAAAAACGATTTTTTTTCCCAATTCAAAACGATTCTCTATTCATTCAATACATAGGATTTCAGCAGGATCTACCCCAGTCTGCTGACATGCAAGCAGAGTATAGATTTTTGTAAAAAGCTTTTATAATTGTAAAGGACAATGTTTTATCAACTAATTGCAATAATGTCAATTTGTTTTAACTATTAAATGAACCAAAAATATGACTTATTTTATCTTTGTGAAAATATTGGACACAGTGTGTTGTCAAGCTTATGAGATGTGATGCAAGTGTAAGCCACTGTGACACTATTGTTCTTTTTTTTAATTTGTTTTTATAAATGTCTAATGATAATGTCAATGAGGGATTTTTAATCACTGCTATGTTGAAATTGTAACTAATATTGATACTGTTGTTCAGGCACGTGCACACAAAGGGCCCTATGGGTGCTCGAGCCCCTGCCCTTTTTTGCCTCGTCTTAAAAAGTGCCCTCTGCCTTTGTGTGTGTTTTTTTTTCTTCTTTTTTTCCTTTAAACAACATTAATAAATTCCTGTCAGAGATGTAAAAAAAAAACAGCTGTACAAAAACTCCACGTTTTCTTGTAATACCGGGTTGTTTGAGCCTGCCGTTCCGCCAGAGAGAGAGAGAGAGGGCGAGTGTGAGTAAGTGAGAGGAGAGAGTCAACTGAGCCCCTTAAACAGGCCCGGCCCTAACCAATCTGGCGCCCTAGGCAAGATTTTAGGTGGCGCCCCCCCCACATCGGCACCTTGAGGATTCTGGCGGGAACTCTCGTTCAACCCTTTTTCGATTACGCATGCACCTCCTGGTACCCTAGCACCTCCAAAACCCTCAAACAGGACGTCAATGTGAATGACTATGAGAAACCTTGGAGAGGACCGCATATGTGGGTAACCCCCCCCCCCCCTCTAGGGGAGACCGAAAGCAATGGATGTCGAGTGGGTCTGACATAATATTAATAATCAAATGTAAACAATCAAATGCAGATACTTTTTCTTATGCCTTCTGATCTCTCTCTCTCTCTCTCTCTCTCTCTCTCTCTCTCTCTCTCTCTCTCTCTCTCTCTCTCTCTCTCTCTCTCTCTCTCTCTATGTCCACTACTTGCTGTCCATATCCTACCCCCCCGATTGCAAATAATGTAAATAATTCAATGTGATTATCTTGTGTGATGACTGCATTATGATGATAGTATATATATGATAGTATATATCTGTATCATGAATCAATTTAAGTGGACCCCGACTTAAACAAGTTGAAAAACTTATTCGGGTGTTACCATTTAGTGGTCAATTGTACGGAATATGTACTTCACTGTGCAACCTACTAATACAAGTCTCAATCAATCAATCAATCAACAAGATAAAAAAAAAATATGGATAAATAAATGAATACAAAAAATAAAAAAGGAATATATGAAATACAATATTTTTTACATACATAAACACAAAATAAAACGTGTCAACAAGTTGCATAAAATAAATTAAAAATACAATATAAATAAGGCACTGCACAAAACAAGATATCAAACCAGTATGACTTTAACAACTATATTACAAAAAAAGGGGACCCTACAGAGTTCTCTATTTGTGCTTTTTAATATTGCATTAACTAGAATGACTTACAAATTACTGTACACCAGGGAGTACTGTAATTACCTAACGTTACATTATTATTTTCCATAACAATTTAGCCCCCTCCACAATATTAACCCGACGTTAAAACAGAACTAGCTATTTATTGATTAGCAATTGCCGAATCATATAACATTAGCTTAATGCTAAAAAGACAGGTCACTATCACATTCTGTAACAGACAAATAATTTAATGTAGGCTAACGTTACCTACCTGCTACCTCTGTCTTTTTGTCGTTTCTCCCCTTCTTTTCTCTTTTTTCTTCCCTGGGCACCTGACAGTTTTGGCCGTTTTGACATCTTGTGTTGATTTTTTTTATGTGGTGACGTCCAAAAAGAGTCATGATACGGGAAGGGAGGGGGCGCACCGTGCCGGGGGAGGGGGGCGTAATGTTGTAACAAATAATATTTCTATTAAATAGGCTTTACTTTGCATTTTAATTAACGTGGGATTATTTTATGTATTTAGAAATAATAGTACCAACTTTTTTTTTTTTTTTTTTTTTCCTCCAACATTTGTGGCACTGGCCCTTTGTACGTCCCTGTCCGGCCCGCGTGAGGCCAATTATAAATTACAAAATACATTTTAAAAAGCATCTATTTCGAGTGTGCAATACAACGGTGCTGCTTTTGTTTTGAAAAGCGTTATTTGTATTACTTCCGTGTGGACGTATGCTCGTGCGCGCAGCGGCAATCTCAAATTACAAAATAAATTTAAAAAAACATCTTTGTCGTGCGTGCAATACAACTGTGCTGCTTTTATTTTGAAAAGTGTTATATGTGCGTATGTCCTGTGAGGGAAGGCGCACAGCGACTAAAAAGAGAAAAGTTGATGACGAATGGCGTGTTTTCAACAAGACAAGTAAAGGTAAAGCTGTGTGCTTATTTGTGGTACACACGTTGCTGTGTTTAAAGAATATAGTGTAACGACCTGCTGAAGTAGATGTTGTCTTCTTGAGTTGCGTAAATGAGGAGTGAGGAGACGTGCGTGTGGAACGAACGAGATAAGTTGAGCTGTGTTAGTATAGCTTGCTCAATAAAAGTTTAAAAAGAGCGTCAGACTTGATGTGCACTTCTTCTGGACGCTACAGTTGGTGGCAGAAGTAAAACTTTGCGCATACTGCACTGTTTGTGTGCTACGTCATCGGGAGGTACGTGCAACGTGAGGAGCTCGCCGCAAAGAGAGAGAGAGAGAGAGCGTTTACAGGTGCAGCCACGCTGCTTGCCACGGGGGGAATTCCGCCCTCAATGAAGACTCCCAGGTTTGATGGCAAGGCGAACTGGGAGGCATTTCATCCCACTTCTGACATCAATTGTAGCGTCCAGAAGAAGTGCACACCAAATCTGATGCACTTTTTAAACTTTTATTGAGCATGCTATACTAACACTGCTCAACTTATCTCGTTCTTTCCAAAAGGAAAACCAATCCTCACTCCTCATTTCCGCAACAGCAACGCTTCCTCCTTCTTCGCCAATCACCTTACAGGCGTGCTACGTTCACAACGTTTTCTTATCTGGTTAAATAAAGGTTTTACAACAAAGAGGATGCAGGATAAAGTGACAGAAATTGAAATTTTTGTATTGTAATATACATCAGGAAGTGTTGTGTAAGAAAGTGTTAAAAATAAAACCATCAAAAGCCATCTGCTTTTGTATAAAGATAAGTTAGGTTAAATTAAAATATTATTATTATTATTATCTATCTTACGGTATATCAAAAATAATTTGAGCAAAATTTAATTGAAATATTGTCAGTGTGGCCCTCCAGCAGTGCTCGGGTTGCTCATGCGGCCCCCGGTAAAAATTAATTGCCCACCCCTGCTATACGGCCTATGCCACGGACCGGCCCTGCCCTGAGACGTGACAGTGGAGCAAGTTGAACCTGTGAGTTATGGTCTAGTCGCCGTCCACTTATTCAGCATCTAATATGGGTAATATTTCAGAAAAACGCGGTATTATTCTATTATTCAATGTGTCAGTGTGACATACACAAATGTGTTGTCACATTTTTGTTTTTTATGTATTTGCTTTTGTATTTTTAAGAGCCTCAGTGTTCAGTAGAATGAGCAGTGAACTGATAATTCAGGCACAGGCCTATTCCACCTTTCGCCACCAGGTGGCAAAACCCCTTCTGTGAGACAGGTAGTATAGGTGGTCACGTGACGTCTTCTCTTCAGATGAACAAGGAAAGAGAAACGTAACAACACACAAGCTGACTCTGTCTCCTTTTTGTCCTGTTTTATCAGGTAAATACAATATTAGAACATACTACATGTTCTCTATGAGCACTTTATGGTGTAAAGCAAAGATTCTCTTGGTTCTTTACCAGAAATGTCGTGATTTTGTAGAACTTTGATGTGTGAAGTGAATCTCAGTGTAAACATACAGATTCATGGCAGCCATGTTACTGCTGCTTAAAAACGTGTCCTTTTGTTTGTTTCTGTGACAGTATTATGTTGCTCCCTGCAGTATTTGAAGCTCCGTTTTTCTAGTGTTTTATATGAGTGATGCCTGTTGCATTTGAGACAGTATATTTTCGTTTTTGATTTAGTTAGTTGTTTCTCTACTGAAGTGCCTTGTAATGAATCTTACTAGTCCATTGTGTTATGCCAATGCAGTATTTAGCCTACCTTTTGGGGTCCATATTTTGTGAATTGTGGTTTCATGATAAATGCCAATTCATGGTTTGGATAAATAAGTCCATGTTTATGTGGAACGTTAAAGGACAACTCCGTTCTAAAAATATAATTGGTAAATGCCAACGTTAAGAACCAGTTGATTGATACTGTGAACATAAAACATATGGGAATATGAAGGAAATGATGTTTATTGTGATCTTGATGATGATGTGTAAGAAAAGAAGAAGATATGGGTTTATTGTAATTTTGTGAATGTGATAATTGAATACTGAAACTCTTTAAACAGAAAGAAAGAAAGTGAATTAAGTTGATAATTGTTTAATAAATGAGATGAACAAGGAAAGAGAAACGTAACAACACACAAGCTGACTCTGTCTCCTTTTTGTCCTGTTTTATCAGATGAACAACACTGCAGAGCAGTTTGTAAAATATAATCTGTCAACATAGCCACACCCCTGGGGCGTGTTACAGATTCTTGGGGGCTCGTCCGGGATCGGCTCCTCCCACCGACCTGGAGTCGATCCCAAAATCTACATCGGTGACCCAGAGAGAGAGACTTGCCGATGCGACGTGTCGGACCTGTATTACACAGACCTGGTGATGCGACGTGCTGAGTGCGTGGCCCAGAGGGAAAGCTGCTGATGCGACACGTGGTGCCCTGAGCCGAAGGAGAACTGTCATTCGCTGAGAGCAGAGACTGTTTGAGAGACTTGGACTGAGCGACGAGTGGTGGGAAAGGGACTTGTCATGGCGGACAGAGCGAGGAAGAACCTGGTCTGGGAGATCAGGAAAGGCCTGCTTTCGTTGTCACCTGAAGAACTTTTCCAAATTGCCAATGGTGTCGGCCCAGTTCTAGACGAAGATCCGTCACAGCTCGACAGTGAAGACGTGAATGGGTGTTTCGACCACATCCAGGAGTTCATGCACAGTAAGCGACTGCTTGAGTCTGAAGATACCGG
Source organism: Entelurus aequoreus (assembly GCF_033978785.1). Lineage (NCBI taxonomy): Eukaryota > Metazoa > Chordata > Actinopteri > Syngnathiformes > Syngnathidae > Entelurus > Entelurus aequoreus. The sequence continues at coordinate 71,730,366 of NC_084735.1, read as the reverse complement.
TATGGTTGAATTACTTTTGTTGAAGGATGCTATTGATAAGGTCATGGAATCTCACAGTAATGTTACTTTACCAGTTGATTCACATGCACGTGAAGAGCCAGAGCTCATTGATTTAGCCTCTGGTGGGGTCAGCCAGCCAGACACAGCTAATGTAACTGGTCTAGTTAGTGTAACCTCTGATGATAATTCTCAGTTACACACTGCCTCAGGTATTGCTACTACAGCTAACTCAGTAAATGTTATGCCAGATGATATTCAGAAAAATGGTTTGAAATGTCAGGAGCCACTTCTTATTTTGTCAGGGAGTGTGTGACATACACAAATGTGTTGTCACATTTTTGTTTTTTATGTATTTGCTTTTGTATTTTTAAGAGCCTCAGTGTTCAGTAGAATGAGCAGTGAACTGATAATTCAGGCACAGGCCTATTCCACCTTTCGCCACCAGGTGGCAAAACCCCTTCTGTGAGACAGGTAGTATAGGTGGTCACGTGACGTCTTCTCTTCAGATGAACAAGGAAAGAGAAACGTAACAACACACAAGCTGACTCTGTCTCCTTTTTGTCCTGTTTTATCAGGTAAATACAATATTAGAACATACTACATGTTCTCTATGAGCACTTTATGGTGTAAAGCAAAGATTCTCTTGGTTCTTTACCAGAAATGTCGTGATTTTGTAGAACTTTGATGTGTGAAGTGAATCTCAGTGTAAACATACAGATTCATGGCAGCCATGTTACTGCTGCTTAAAAACGTGTCCTTTTGTTTGTTTCTGTGACAGTATTATGTTGCTCCCTGCAGTATTTGAAGCTCCGTTTTTCTAGTGTTTTATATGAGTGATGCCTGTTGCATTTGAGACAGTATATTTTCGTTTTTGATTTAGTTAGTTGTTTCTCTACTGAAGTGCCTTGTAATGAATCTTACTAGTCCATTGTGTTATGCCAATGCAGTATTTAGCCTACCTTTTGGGGTCCATATTTTGTGAATTGTGGTTTCATGATAAATGCCAATTCATGGTTTGGATAAATAAGTCCATGTTTATGTGGAACGTTAAAGGACAACTCCGTTCTAAAAATATAATTGGTAAATGCCAACGTTAAGAACCAGTTGATTGATACTGTGAACATAAAACATATGGGAATATGAAGGAAATGATGTTTATTGTGATCTTGATGATGATGTGTAAGAAAAGAAGAAGATATGGGTTTATTGTAATTTTGTGAATGTGATAATTGAATACTGAAACTCTTTAAACAGAAAGAAAGAAAGTGAATTAAGTTGATAATTGTTTAATAAATGAGATGAACAAGGAAAGAGAAACGTAACAACACACAAGCTGACTCTGTCTCCTTTTTGTCCTGTTTTATCAGATGAACAACACTGCAGAGCAGTTTGTAAAATATAATCTGTCAACATAGCCACACCCCTGGGGCGTGTTACATCAGCTTCTGTTTTTGCCGGACGTCGGAGCACGGCGCATCAATTGAGCACGCCACATCAAGTCCGCACAGAGCAGAGCGGATCGTGCGGGACAGGAAGTAGTGAACAAAATACAAAATAAAACACCGGGTTAATTTTCAAAATAAAATGCACTGTGTTTACGGCGGATCACATTTTTCTCACAGTAGAGTTTTAGATATAAAGTTTATTGTGACTTTGCTATTACTGTGTGGGTTAACAAAATAATAATAATGATAATAATGATAATAATAACAATACTAAGAAGAATAAAAATTATAATGATAATAATAATAATTATTATTATTATTATTATTATTAATAATAATAATAATTTCAGCATTCTGGGGATATAAGATGTAGGTTATCTGTTAGGAATTTTGCCATCTGTATTTAAACTTGATTCATGTTGATTATGCCAAAAAAAGAAAGGATACAGCCCTACTGGCCCCTGGTCAATATTTTTGGCCCTGTATTGCGTTTCAGTTGTTTAGTCTGAGCATTAAGTGGGAAAGACCATAAGTTACAACTTGATGGTGTTTTCATCAAGTTAAGGGAAGAAGGACAGATTTTCACATTGAAGTTTTTTCCATTTGGGTATTTATTTTTGTATTTTTTTTTCAAAGTTCATGTTGCACTGTTCAATGTTCAATATTAAAGTGCTTATCTTTAACAATAAATAGCCTAATAATAAACCAGTGGTTTGTTGCTTTTCATGTATTCCAAGCCTATGATAATGTGAATTAACTCATTATGACAATAATTTGTTGACACAAAAGAAAAGGCAATCACTTTTACCTACAAAGGACACACGGCTAAGTAGTTAGCTTCCTATTAGCAAATTTAATTTTACATTAATTTCCATATTGTGTAAAGGACCAAAAAAAAAATTCCTGCCCTTTTCTGACTTTGAGCCCCTGCCCCTCTATAATCATGTGCACTTCCCTGCTGTTGTTGATAATATTCATTTTTGTTTCACTACTTTTGGTTTGTTCTGTGTCGTGTTTGTGTCTCCTCTCAATTGCTCTGTTTATTGCAGTTCTGAGTGTTGCTGGGTCGGGTTTGGTTTTGGAATTGGAATGCATTGTTATGGTATTGCTGTGTATTGTTTTGTTGGATTGATTAATTAAAAAAAAAAAAAAATTTTAAACAAAAAATTTATTTTTTAAAAAGAGATTCGATTTTGAATCGCACAACGTGAGAATCGCGATTTGAATTCGAATCGATTTTTTTCCCACACCCCTACTATTAGCAATATAATCAATGGGTGTTCATTGTTCTTATTGCATGTTTTAATACTCCGAGCCACTGAGGGGCGCTGTTGTCTTACCCCGAGAATCACATGTACAGAAGAAGCACATCCACGTGGGGTTTGTACTCTTCGAAGAGCGACTCCTCTGACGAACAAATCAAATACAAACACTCTATAAAACTATCGGTTATAGATTTGTGTGATCCGATATGACGAAGGTTAAGAAGGAAAAGGCTGTCGCCGAGGAAGCTGCACCCGCCGGCAGTTCCGATAAGTCTTACCACGAGTTGGTGGCGAACCTGAACGCTATTGCAAATCCGCTCGCCACCAAGAAGCTCAGCAAGAAACTCTACAAATGCGTAAAAAAGGGTAAGCAATGATCGTTTAACATGAACATGTCTTAATTTGAAACATATTTTAGTCTTCATCGATAAAATGCCGCTATGTCGTCATGAGTAATAATGCAGTTCTGCGGGCAGCTAATGTAAAATGGTGGCTATGCCGCATTTTGCGGTTTCCTAAAGGATTAATATAATTGACCGTGTGTTGATCGTATTTCAGCTTCCAAAGTAAAGAACATCCGCAGAGGAGTGAAAGAAGTTCAGAAGTTCATCGGCAAAGGAGAGAAAGGGTGAGCCATTCTTTTATTTTCTTCACCTCTATGTGAAAACACAACGTAGGTAACCGCCATACTTGAAAATGCTAGCAACCCTAATGGAACATGTGTCTAGAATATTATTTGCTATCAAATTGTCGTAAATGTTTCTATTGCTCGTCAATAGGAGAGAAAAGTTAAGGACAGTTTTAAGGGCCCACACACAGGCCCAAGTATCCGCTATGGCAAATTCATTATGCATATACTGAACTAATATATATTCATATTGATTAATCTGAATTAAAACAAGCCACAAGTCATACAGTATTATTTTTTTCATGACTTCAATATCCCCCTTGGCCTCTTCTAAAAATAATTTTAATCAAACCTAAACTCTAAACAAAATAAACTCATAACATTTTATTCTGTACCATTTTCTACAAGTGATCACAGCATCAGCCAAGATGTTTTAATCTTTTTATTGCGCTAAACTGATTACTGTCGGCCGTAACTACCCCAAAACCTCAGCAGCAGAACTTTTACCTAGCAAAACTTTCTGTCGTAATCACATCAAAACAAAATATCTCATCTTTACTGCAATTGCTCGCTCTTTCATTTCTGCCAAAAGACGCACATACTCGGCTCAGCCAGTGATCCGTTCACAGCCACAAAAACAGTCGGACAACTCCAAAACCACACATAATCTCTGTTAGGTCGTTACAATGTGATACGGTTCAGACACAGCCAATCAATGTCATTAGCAGCGTGTTATGTGTGCATGTTGCTATTTTTTTGTTTTAAGATTAAGTAAATGTGATCTCTGAAAGGGGTACATGTCCCAAATTTGTATACAGCTCATGAAAAACAGGATTATTTTCATTGTCAGCGAGCTAAATAATTTGTTAGAAAATATTATAATGGAAATGACAGCCTATTTGATTGTTATAATAAAACATTTTTAACGTATGTCAGCTTTGGGATAGGTGTGATGCTGGTGTGGCTACATTGTGCATGTCTAATGTTGCTCACATGTGGTCCAAGGAATGCTTAGGGAGTTTGTGCGTTTGTTTAGACACATGACTGCAGCTGGGATAGACTCCAGCACCTCGCCCCCTCGAGAGGGACAATCGGTTGAGGATGGATGGATGGAAAATGAAAATAAAAACATTGGTCCACACCGTTTTTCCAATGGTTATTTCTCATACTCCGTTTCAGTTTATTTCGGACAATACAATTACAATGTAATGCATCACATATTTCCAGTTGTTTCATTACAGCATGTCCGAAAGTAGGAAGAAGCAGAGCCTATTTAATCCTACTCCTGTTCATGTCATAGCAGTTGTATCCCATTTTTTTGTTCTCTGTAACAGAACAGTGAATAAATAAATATACCATAAGTAAACACATTTTAAACACATAAATAAATATTAGACATATAAACATATACACAATAATTAAAGTTCTCCTCATGGTTCACCTAGTAGATAAATGAGAATATATTTTTTAAATGGTTCAAGATGTTTATCAACATTTCTTTGTACTTTGTGAACACTAATTTAAATATTTTCTTAAACTGAATCATATTGGTGCTTAGTTTGATTTCCTTGCCTAATCCATTCCATAATTTAATTCCACGTACAGACATGCTAAAGGTCTTAAGTGTTGTACGTGCATACAAATGTTTCAAATTAGATTTTCCTCTTAAGAAAATATTTCTCTTTTGTTGAGAAGAATAGTTGCACATTTTTGGGTAACAGCTTATAGTTTGCTTTGTACATAATTTTAGCTTTTTGCAAATGCACTAAGTTGTTGAATTTCAATATTTTTGATTCAATAAGTAAAGGGTTTGTATGTTCACTATATCCAACATTATGTATTTTTGTAATTGATCTTTTTTGTAACACACACAATAACTTGATAGTGTGTAGTTGGAATTAAGAGAGTGCGAGCGAACCCCAGCAGGATTAGGATGCCCCTCCAAAAAGCACACTTCCGGACACCAGAAAAGAGTTGAGAAGGTCAGGAGTAGGAGCAGTAGTGCAGGGGCCCAGTACATTATTTTTTTTAAAGAATGGTCAGAGAATAAAACTGAGGATGCCTGAAACAATTAACCTACATATTCAATCATAACATTACTTTTGACGGGGCGCAGGCTGGACTCTGGAGCCTACCTTAGCTGTCATCTGGCTGCGTTACAGTCAGGACAAGTCCTTAGTTCATTTTAAAAAAAAGTTGCCAGTTCATTGTAAAGCAGCGATGTGACTATGCGTGTGTATTACACACATCACTGTCAGAGGCTGCATTGAATTATCTTATGACACATTCAAGTAATTATTCAACATTATTCTGAATAATTACTGAGTAACTGAATAATGACCTTCGTCTGAGTTTTGCATCATGAGGTGTTCCATGTGGTATTGTAAAATGTGTTATTAGTGGGAATTTTATATAGCCTAAATTCTAAAAAGTTTAAAATACAACTAATAATTACTCTGACTTGTTAAGTGGGTAATTGTAAAAAAGCAAACACATTGGGTGTATTACACCAGGCACCCTCAAGAACACAAAAATAAGAATACTGAAGGTGGCAATGAATGGGGAAGAGGGGGCCACACGGATACTTTCAGGGGGCCAGAATTCCTAGCAACGGCCCTGCAGCGGTGCTCTGCTGTTTAAAGATGTACTGTACTGTATTCGACACTATTTTTATGCATCTACCTTGTTTTGGTTAATGTATGTTATTGTGTTGCAGCATTGTGCTATTGGCAGGCGACACACTGCCCATTGACGTCTACTGCCACTTGCCAGTCATGTGTGAGGACAGAGATATTCCTTATGCGTACATCCCCTCCAAAGTGGTGAGTTACTCTACAGCCATCATCCTCTGTTTCCATGGCAACCACCAACCGTATCACTCGCTAATCAGCAGCCTTTATTGATAGCAATCTTTTTGCGTTTTTGCAGGACCTAGGCGCGTCTGCTGGCTCCAAGAGGCCGACCTGCGTGATCATGATCAAACCTCATGCTGACTATCAGGAGGCGTACAATGAGTGTTTGGAGGAAGTATCCTGCATGCCCAAACCCCTATGAGCCAATCAGAGACCAGCTCCCGTTGGGACCGCACGCACTCATCAAAATAGGACAATAAGACATTGGTTTGGAGTGACGTGACGGAAATTAGGACATTTAATTCTACACTTTATTTGAATTTTTTTTTTTTTTTAAGTATTTTGTATTTCTGTTCTATGTACTACTGTACTGTACCATGTAGTTGTGGGCATGAATCAATTTTTGTATTACAAAAATTAGGGCTGTCAAAATTAACGAGTTAACTCGTGATTAATCATTAAAAAAAATTGCATTTGTCATATACACACTTAGATTGATCATGCAATTTATTTTGACTGTACAAGTTCTTACTTTAATCGCTATACGGTCAGTGATCAGATCAATGCATATGTCGTACAACAATGAATGAGGATACTGCACCGCTCACTGGCAAATTTCACTCTAAAATACAGCCTGAATGAACTTAAAATAAAACTGTTCCTAAGTTTTGTGCAAATAATTAACATTCATTCAAGTAAAACGTTCCTGGAAAATATGACAATAAAATTGCATTTGATTATTGTATTGGTGTCTTTTCTTCAGCAAATTTTGAATATGTAAGCCTGTGATTGATCAGATTATTAAAAAAAATATTAATTTGACAGCCCTAAAATAAGTAATCTTTGAATCCAAACCTGTTTTGAGTTGTAAACTAGTTACTTTTAAGTTTACTTTTCCCCTCATAAAAATTGCTTCTGGAGCTTTTTTACTGTTTTTTTTTTTTGTTATTACAAATTTAGATTATTAAACGTTTTATCTTGGTGTATTAATGCACACTTGTGTTACTCAAAGCCAGATATGGAAAAGTGAGTCGATCATTAGACCCTCTAACCGTCAAATCTATCATTTTGAGTTTAAAGAACCGAGTCGTTCGTGACAGGACCAACAACTACAGTCGAATCACAATAATATATTGTCCATGTTTTATTTAGATTCAAAGCTTTGGACATTTAAAATGCCTCAATCCAACGGCGATGGTCTGTTGCACTATGTGCAAGCTTGTTTACCATTAGTCAGATGTGCAGGATGTATCTTGTTTGCAAATATCCATGTAAGAATGAGATTAAAATTGTTAAATATGGAATTTTCTGCGCTATTTGTACAGAGTTTCAAATTATACGAATACGGTATACGATGATTATCGTACGTCTGGCATTGTTGAATCAATTCTGGGAGTTGTATCATAGTATGGAGGGCCAAATGGGACACAATTAAATACAAATTGAAATAATGTTTTATTAGAAATAAATTCATGAATGTGTCATTTATTCACTGTAAAATTACAATAAAATATATCCCGATTGATTTTATGATTTATTTAATTTGAATTAAATTATTTAAAGACATATTTGGTTTATTTTGTCCCAGTTGGTCCTATGTATTTTAGTACATAATACGCATTAAAACACTAATACTGTTGCCAGTTGTTTATTTTTTTGTGGATGCTGCTTTGTGCTGAATATTTTTACATTGGCTCAAGTACCTCCTCGCCGCCAGGTGGAGCTGCTATTTTTCCAGTGGCAGCAGTGATTAGTTTATTGAACAGTAAAACTGCATTCATTATGAGCAGTATGCGGTAGTGTTCTACTGTAGTAGATGGTGCTGACTTCTGAGTACCGTCAAACTGGGGTATGTATGATAATTGTCCTCAAAATACGACAATTATAAGATTCTGGTACCATAATTTATCATATATTGTATGGTAAAACTGCCCAGAAGCTAGCATGTTGCCACAACATATCCAATTTCACCCTAGTTCTGTCGTTACTTGTATTGTCTCTTATATAGCTCTTTAAGCTCGAATTGAAGTTATATACCTAAAATCCGTAGTTAGTTTTGGCGATTCAAAACAAATGTTAATGTCTACATGTGTTTAAAATGTGCTGCTAGTGGCTAGTTTAATGGAAGTACGCGGGTCTTTCAGGGTCAAGACACATAACTAGCATTACAGTTGTCACATATTAGTAACAGTGTGTTTTATGTAAATTGTGTTATCTTTTAGATTAGGATTACTTTTAAAATCAACTATTCATTTGTATTTTTTTTTGTAGAAGCTAGACGAGGTACACCCTGGACAAGTCGTGTGTGTATATATACATATGGACAAGCGGTAGAAATGGATGGATGGACATGTATATATATATATATATATATATATTCATATATATATATATACACATATATGTATACATATATGTATGTATATACATATATATGTATACATATATATATATATATATATATATATATATATATATATACACATATATGTATACATATATATATATATTAATATATATATATATGTGTGTACATATATATATATGTATACATATATGTATACATACATACGTATATATATATGTATACATACATACGTATATATATATATATATATATATATATATATATATATATATATATATATATATATATATATATATATATATATATATGTATATATATATATATATATATATATATATATATATATATATATTCATATGTATTTTTTTAAAAATAACTCCTTGCAGGTGGTAGGAGGTTAAATTGGAATTTTAACCAGGACTGCCGATGGTCCTGCTCGACCCCTTATGCGAAAGCCTGTTGAGGCTTGTCATTTTATAATCTGTCTTGGCTCGCATCTTCATAAACTCCTGTCAACTCTCCGCCCGGAGGCAACAAGAAATTTCCATAAACTGACACACGTTGTGTGCGCTGTGCATCGGAAGAATTCCATGAGGGAGAAGGTGGAGGGATTATCATTGCGGTCTCAGGTTTATGACTACACCTTCTGTGTCAAATTTTACAGTGGGGTCGCTTGGGTTCCTGTAGTACATGTTACATACACTACATACAGTATTTTGGGGTAAAATGCTCCTTAAAGTTGCCCTTTTGCTATAATCAAAGCAGAAATGGAACTTTAACAAAGGTCCCGAATGAATGTTAAGATCTTGAACAAATGCTCTAAGTAACAATGAAGCTTGAACATACTTATATATTTAACTGGCTGCGTGGGGGCCACATCTGGCAATGACACCATACCTGCCCCCAAGTTCAGTTTAAAACTTGGAGACAGACATTTTTGCAGTAGATTACTAAAAAAAAATAGAGTGCTCCTGTTGTATAGAGGAACTTGGACAACTTTAACACATTGACAGATCTTTGCCTTGACATTTTAACCTTGCTAGCAAACATACAACACTGGGGTCCAAATTTGTAATTTACATAACTGAGGCATTCCCCAAGGCACCTCTTGTATGTATATACAAGAGGTATATACATACAAGTTGTATGTATATATATGTATGTATATATATATATATATATATATATATATATATATGTATACATACATATATATATATATATATACATAGGCCCTTGAAAATCCGTGGGAGAAGGTGTGAATCTAATACGTAAATACCACTGGTTGGCAAGTACGGTAAGAGTTTACTGTACTTATCAAAGTACGGTCAACATCATTACCGGACACTATCTATCTGCGTACGGTAGCCACAGCTTACTGGCTACCGTACTTCAGCCACAACAATGTGGCTGCCGGCAGCCGCGCCCGCACATGCTGTGGGGCTCGTAACGGGGCCTCTCCTTTTTGGCAGTTACACATGTTTTAGTAATGTCATTTATGCAGCCTTGCTGTATCTTGTTTACTTCAGATGCAGTCAGTAGTCATTTGTTCATCTTCTTTAGTTATACTATATATATATACACATACATACATATAAATATACATGTATGTATATATTACTAAAAAGAAGAAAATTATATTAACAAATAAAATTTAAAAAATATAGCAAAAAAGGAACCACAGACAGATGTCTATATAAAACCACCGACAGCTGCATTCCTGAATGGCCTTAGAGAGATATAACAACCAACAAGGGGGACGGCATGGCGAAGTTGGTAGAGTGGCCGTGCCAGCAATCGGAGGGTTGCTGATTACTGGGGTTCAATCCCCACCTTCTACCATCCTAGTCACGTCCGTTTTGTCCTTGGGCAAGACACTTCACCCTTGCTCCTGATGGGTACTGGTAGCGCCTTGCATGGATGCTCCCTCCATCAGTGTGTGAATGTGTGTGTGAATGAGTGAATGTGGAAATACCGTCAAAGCGCTTTGAGTACCTTGAAGGTAGAAAAGCGCTATACAAGTATAACCCATTTATCATTTAAAACAAGCACACGAAAGTCTCATCAACCACCCACATCCCAGTTGTGTTTCAATCAGGGTTAATTTGGAGATCAGTTTCTCCTACATATCTCTGAAAGGCACCACACATTCAATGTCAGCCTAACCTTGTCTAGTTTGAGAAAAATACAGACCATCTTAATCCAGCAGGTGTGGCAAGGAGGCGCCGTTGTCTTCCAATCTTACACAATAAGTATTCTAGTCAACAGAGTAGTGAATGCCACAAGATTATTTTTGGATTTGCTAAGGGTACATGACTGAGGTGCTACCCCAAATAGTCCACTTAAGAGTCCAACAGCTGTTCAGACTTTGGCAGAGCCAGAGCATATGTAATAAATTAGTCGGAGACTGTTGGCATCGATCACACGATACAGGTATTCCGTCATAAGGGACTAACATTACATGACAACACACTAGAGTGCTGTCATAGAGATGATTTTTGATTAGCTTTATAGCAGAAGTTCCTTAAAAACAGCACAGCGCCCCAGAGCTCTGACAAAACACATAGACCAAAATCAAATGTCTACTGTAGAGGAAGCTGGTTCTCCGCAATATACAAAATAAATACCAATGGGGAAGAGAGAAGTCTGTCCCTCTCTGTCTTTAGCTTTCTGGAAATGTGGCCCTTAAACAATTCAGTTTAATATCCCTGTTGTACTGTATCAGTTTTCCACTTTAAAATGTGGAGAACTGCGAAATCCATGCTGCATTTTAGAAGGAGATCGTGGGTTTACTGTACTTATTTTTTCTGTGGTAAGTACACACATTTTATCAGAGACTGAGGCAGAGATCGCAAAGCATGCAGAGGTAGGGTAAATTAACAATAATGTTTATTGTTTTTATTCCTAGCGACGACAACAAATCTGCTTGATTAATGAGGGGACGGCTGTGGTTTATGTCAACCCTCGGCTGACCAGGTACCAAAACATTACCGGCTTTTGCGACTAATACAAAAAGATGTGTCAAAACTCTTGCAAAATTATGTCGTTCTCAGTGTTTGGTTCTCAAACACGGTCTATGTGTTCTCAGGGTTCTTGCAGCAAGTAAACCAAAAACACTAATTCTTGGCCCGAGTACGGTAAAACTGGTTGGCAGGTGAGTGTGACACCGAGCAGGTGTCTTATCGGAGTGGAAAACTCCAGGTGAGGCACCCTGATGTACTTAAAGGAGACAACTCTTGCAGGGTAGTGTGGGGGAGGCGGCTCTTCAGTTAGTGGTTGGGTTTCATATCAACGGGCACCACAGGAAACATAGGGGTCAGTGACATTAGAGCTGTCAGAATACCAGCATGATGACATGGTACTCCCATTACGGAGAACCCATCACACTATGGCCATCACTAATGAACCTTTACTCCACATTCATTTCCTGCAGGCCCTAAGTCTAACAACATGTCTTTAAAATAGTTTGAAACTGAGCATCGGTCTCACTGGCGTTTCTCTACTGGGAATGTCTACAAATGCATGTCATCATCATTGTTATTATTATTGAAGTATACATTATAATGTATAGTGTTCATTTTGCTGTTTTATAAAGTCTTTAAACTGACTAATTGAAACAGTGGTAGTCTAAATGTGTGGGCTCCATCTGCAATATATTATTAACTCACCTCATCAAAAATGGTTGTACAGCCGACTTTGGTTTTGGTACGCAAAAAATCTATCATACGGCCAAACATTAAATGTAACAAATTATTCTGTTTGCCCACATAGCAGTCTGCAGAATAAGCCACCGTGGGGCCAAATAAAGTTGCGAGTTCCAGCACCTTAATAAAAAAAAGGTGAGAAACACCATGGAATCAATAAAAACTCAAAGCAAAGTACCAAGGTACTTCTTAACCCCTCTCCTTCCGCTTCGCCCCTCGTCTCGTCTTTGCCAAAAATAATCTTCAATAGAGTTGAAAAGGATGTTAAATGTTTATTTATCCATTTAATTTGTCATTGTAAAACTATAATTATTACCTCCGCGAGGAAATTATGTCATTGTTGCAGTCGGCCACTTAATTAGTTAGTTAGCAAAATAACTGACTTATTTAGTGTTTTTAAAGTGATTTTCTAGTTCTCTATTAATTTTTCTGATAAGATTTTTGGATGTCTAGGACGGAATAATTAGATTTTTTTTAAATCTATTGGGAAAAATGCTTACATTTTGGTACAATTGTTTCTTTCTCTGACATTTTGTAACGGATTACTAACGAAAAATGTGATATCACTACACTTACAAAGCAAAAAAAATTTAAGGGGGTATTTGGTCGAAAGAAACACTGCTTTAATTGATTGGTTAATTGGTCACATATAATATATACAGTACATGTAGCTCTCATCTAAGTATGGATGGCCTGGCCCGGTTTAAAAATATTGGGCCCACAACTGCTTGAAAATGTCTTTGAAGTAATACATCTAAAACCAAATGTGTTTAGCTTTTTCTTTGGCTTTGTTGCAACGCTTATTTCAAAAGATGTATATGGCATCAATAGCTCAGTGGAGCGAGAATGCTTTTTTTAACTTTTTCTTTAAAGGAGAAATGGCCTTAACAACGGTGTCTTAGTGGGAGAAGAATATACCCCGGGAATTATGCAAAGAAAGTACAAGCTTCTTTTTACACTTGCGTAAGTGTTCATTATGTTAAGCGCTTTGAGTCACTAGAGAAAAAGCGCTATATAAAATATATTTCACTAGAATGCAAACATCTACTTAGCTTAACCCTAACACTTCAAATGTTAAATTTTCAACGTCAGCTGTGGGTAACTTCTTTTTACACTTAAACCTGGTTATGGTTATGGTTTGAGTTTATTTTGAACATGCGTACAATTACAATGTGAAACATCACTATTTCCAGTTTCTCTTTTCAACAAGTTCGAAAAGGAGTAGGAAGAAGCACAGCTTATTTAATCGTACCCCTTTTCATTACATAGCAATCGCTAACACTTTTCTTCACTTCCTGGTTTCAATTTCCTCACAATAAACTCCATACATAATGAAATAAATACAAAAATTATTATAGTGATGATAATAACAATATATAAATAAAAGTGAAGTAAGTTGCATTCCACATGGTGAGATAATTAAGATTATCAATAGGTTCAAAATGTTTATCATGGTTCTTCTTTTTACTTTTTATACACCTTTTTGTTTGAACAGTTCCTTAAACCGGATCATATTAGTCCATGTTTCACTTCTTTGCTTAATCCATTCCATAATTGAATTCCATATACAGATATACTAAAGGTTTTAAGTGTTGTAAATGCACACAAATGTTATAAGTTAAATTTTTCTAAGGTTATTTTTCTCCTTTTTTGTTGGGAAGAATTGCTGTACTTTCTTGGGTAGCAGTTTATAGTTTGCTTTGTGCATAATTTAACAGTTTGCAAATTCGCTCTATTGTGGAATTTCAATATTTTTGATTTAATAAATGAAGGGTTTGAATGTCCTCTACATCCAACACTGTGTATTATTGTAACTGATCTTTTTTGCAACACAGTCAGTGACTGAAGCATACTTTTGTAATTATTTCCCCATATTTTTGCACAAGAACTCAGATATGGTAACACTACTGAGCAGTAGAGAAAATGAAGTGATTTTTAGCTTTATTCATTATTGATGTATTTCTTGCCACCTTATGTTGTATATTATTACATGAGATTTCCAGTTAATTTTATCATCAATTATTACACCAAAAATGTGTATTTATTTTACTCTTTCAATATCTAATCCATCTATCTGTATTTGTGTTTGACTTTCTATTCAACTGTTACCAAATAGAATTATTTTAGTTTTACTAAGGTTTAAGGAAAGCCTGTTTTTGTAAGACCATAACTTTAATTTAGTAATTTCTTCTCTTATTGTTTATATTAGCTTCTGTGTGTTCTATGCTGAACAAAACAAAGTGCTATTGTCTGCGAATAGTCCAATAAGTCCTTTGTAACTTTACAAATGTCATTTATATAAAGATTAAACAATTTTGGTCCCAGTATTGATCCCAGTGGTACACCACAGGATATATTTAGTATTGTAAATGTGTGTTCGCCTAGCTTCACGTATTGCTTCCTGTTGGTTAAGTAGCTTCTTACCCAGATCAAGACCAACCCTTTGATGCCATACCATTCTAATTTTTAAATTAAGATATTATGATTAATTGTGTCAAATGTTTTTGTTAAATCTATTGCATTAGTAATTTTTGTTCCGTCATTTCAAGTAAAGCCATCGATGTTGAAGTATTAGCTCTGTATCTGTGTTGGTTCTCTGTAAGTATTCTTTCTATATTTGTTTAAGAAATTGTCCAATCAGTTATTGAAAATTTTTTCAATTATTTTAGAAAATTGTGTAAGTAAATAAACAGGTCTGCAGTTTGTAAACATTGACTGTACAGATAATCATATTTTTATGATGGCCACAGTTTGACCCAGGAAAAGATAATTTCTCTTTTCATTATTCCCCATTTGTGGAGAGAATGGGAGATGAACCAGCACCACGGAACCATTTGTGTTTTTACTACAAGAAAAGTCACATGTTAACCACAAATAATATATGTTAAAAAAAAAGACTGTTTAAAACATTTTTGGAGGTTGGCTATGAAGGGAAACAAGTATAATATTAATGCAATATCGGTGCTTTAATTGTCTGAGGTTGCTGCAAGTCTCAACAACTCAACATGTGTTATGCAAATGCACAATAAGCCTGCCAGCCATCGGCATGGCGGTTAGCGGGTAGACCACACACGTGGCCATGTTCCATTTACTATTTTATGTCTTTTAAGTATATTTGTGTTTTCTAAACTCCAAACTGTGCATCTTTATATTCACACTGATTCAAGTGATTACTGATGTCCAGTAAATGTGTTTATGACATCAGTTCCTAACAACAATGTGAGTAGATTACAGGGTTAATTGGAATTTAACTGATAGTGCGTGTGAGGTGTGGCAGGTCCAAACAAGCTCAGGGGATCATACCATTGAACTGTAATGTGGCGTTCTACTTTAAAGTAGTCAGTGTACATCTTGTATAGCGGTGTAGACTATCATTTAAAAAATTGCTATATACTATTTTAGCAGTACTATATATTTCTTCCCTCCAATTAACTGAAAATAACTGAGTTTTAATATGGCCCATAAGTCTGAGCCCCTGGGGGGGCTTCTCTAGGCGGGGTGTAGGGGTGTAAACAAATGGCACACTCTCCCCTATTGTGTTGTAAACAGTTGTCGTCTCTCAGCGGTATTGATCAGCTGATCGTATCAGCTTGTCTGCATGTGCCGGCTGTTTACAGACACATGCGCGTCAATGGTTGACGTGATGCCTAAACACACGGTGTGGAGACAAACGCACGCAGGGAGAGTGAGAGAGACTCATACCAAGTCAAAGGGTTCAAAGAGCAGTATTTTGACCCATCAAAGAGCACTATCACTATCATGACCACAGACCATGCCCCATTATTGTGGGGTTAAGAGTCAAGCATTCGCATTAATGCATTCCTCTCTGTCTCGCGTTTCAGCAAACCACTCCAACAGAAAGTAGACTTGGATGTATTTTAGAGTAGTCTGTGTACAGCTTGCATGGCAGTATAGCTTTGCGATCAACACACAGCCATTATTTGCTAGATATTTGACCGTGAGTAGCACTGTAATTGTACAGTCAAGCATGGTGGTGGTGGCGTCGTGGTCAGGTGCTGCACAAGTGCAGTAAAGCACAGAGGAGCTGCTGTGTATTGAGGCAAAAGGCAAGGCAAGTTTATAGAGCAAAATTTGTACGTAAAGCAATTCAAAGTGCATGAAATTATAAGAAAATCATCATAAAAATAATCATGAATTAATTCAATTAAAATCAAAGACTGTACAATAGATCAAATACTTTCAGTTGTCATTTGCACAATCAAATGAAAGTGTTTTCAGCCTGTATTTGAACATTGCCAACGTTGAGGCCTGTCTCACATCCTGTGGGAGACTGATACAGATTCTAGAAGCATACAACTGAAATGCAGCATTACCATGTTTCGTCCTGACTCTGGGCACCAGCTGGAGATGGTTCATATTATGGCTCGAACATGTCAGAGATGGCCCGAGACCACGAAAAGACTTGAAAAGTTCAAACTAGAGATGGGGGAAATAATCGATTTTTAGATGCATTGCAATTCGGACATGGACGATTATAAAATCGATTAGTAAACGTCAATAATCGATAATAAAGTAATGCAGACAGCTGACTGATCTGACCAGCTCCTTTATTATAGGGCTCTTTCCAGTTTCGCACACATTTCCATTCATTTAATAAATGTGAGAATGAATCTAACTGTTGCAGCTGAGATAGGCTCCAGCAACCCCCGTACCCCGAAAGGGACAAGCGGTAGAAAATGGATGGATGGATGTTTCTTATTATAAATGCACAGGTTTTTTAAGTTGCAAGTGATAAACGCTTAGTTAGTCAAATGAAAAGAAATGTATAACTGCATCAATATGTCTATGAATGTTCTCATTCATCCAGGTCATTGTAATCTCAGGGCATTCAATTGGTCGCAACTGGACTGTTTGGTTTGTCTTGGAAGACGTTTCGCCTCTCATCCGAGTAGGCTTTATCAGTTAGCGCTCATAGACTTAGATTGGTCAGATCTAGTCTGCATCTGCATCAATATATATAAATTATAGATGCATCAATAATTGATTTTTAATCGAATCGTAGCTCCTGAATCGTAATCGAACCTCTACCTGTAGTTCAGACGCAAAAACAATTATCTCCAATTTCCTTGTTTTGAATGTATCAATGTTTTTTGTGAAACAGCCATCCTGCTGATGTGGGTTGTAATTGAACCATTTCTAACAACCAACATGAAGCTCACAATTCGAAAAGTTTCCTTTTATTAAAAAATTGAATTTCGATAATTTCGTACAAGTTTTCAGCAAAAACAGACAACTTCAGACAACCTTTTTTATTCTGCAAAAACACACTACAGTAATATATCCTATGGTGCCAGCCTGGCCCTAAAAATGAGTGAAAACGGATCTTTTTTTTTTCAGAGAAATGCTTATTCTATCT
Source organism: Entelurus aequoreus (assembly GCF_033978785.1). Taxonomy (NCBI): domain Eukaryota; kingdom Metazoa; phylum Chordata; class Actinopteri; order Syngnathiformes; family Syngnathidae; genus Entelurus; species Entelurus aequoreus. The sequence goes on along the minus strand of NC_084735.1, from coordinate 71,712,727 downwards.
CTGTAATGAATTAATTGCATCCAAACAAACACCTTTTTTAGGTGATCCCAAGTCAGGAGGGTCCGGGGTTTACATTGACCGTTGAATCATGACATCATTACATTTACAGCTGAATCACAAGGCAACAACAGCAGAGTGAACACACAATTCAGTTCGTCATTGGAGAGAGTAGTGGCTACATACATATTGATTTGGTTACAATCACGACAAAATAGACACGAAGCGAGTGAACATGGGCACTCACAATAGGATTATGTCATCAAATTTTGATGCACTGATTCATCTGATGGGTGTGTTTGTTTGTGCCACGAAGAGAGCAGGGCGCTTGTCGGTTTCTGAACTAAAACGGAATATTCAACAGTGAAATGCGAAAAATAAGTCGTCGTTTTGGTGTTTTTTGGAGAGGGGGGCGGGTTGGAAAATTGGATTTTACCACCTAGTAGAGAATGGTGTAAACTATTTTGTGGTACTCAAAGCTCAAATCGGCGGCAATGGCGTTTATCGGTTTTTGTGCCTCAACTCCTTATATTCTTCTTTGCAACGCTGACCATGAAAAGAGGCTGCATTTACATGACAGCGATGTTGAAGTGTGATGACAACGTCTCATTCTTTTACCGACAAAAAATGCTCACTATTTTCGCTAATGTAAATCTCCGAGTCATATTTTTGGGTACTTCACTCATTCTTACTGTTTGCATGCTAGCATTAGCATGTTAGAATAAACCTTTTCGATAATTTAACACATACACAAATAAGAATGACATATTTTGTTACTTGAAGCTATCTGGCTACCATACTAACTGTTAGCATTTCAGTTCAGCTTAACAGCAATCCAGCATACTCAGTGGCCTAGTTGTTAGAGTGTCCGCCCTGAGATCGGTAGGTTGTGAGTTCAAACCCCGGCCGAGTCATACCAAAGACTATAAAAATGGGACCCATTACCCCCCTGCTTGGCACTCAGCATCAAGGGTTGGAATTGGGGGTTAAATCACCAAAAATGATTCCCGGGCGCGGCACCGCTGCTGCCCACTGCCCCCCCCCTCCCCCCCCTCCTAGGGGGTGAACAAGGGGATGGGTCAAATGCAGAGGACAAATTTCACCACACCTAGTGTGTGTGTGAGACAATCATTGGTACTTTAACTTTAACTTTTCCCACACAATTTCTACTGAGATTCCATTTTTCTAGTTGCTATTATCAGTTATAGTTATTTAAAACCACACAGTAATTTGTCAATGAGCTCTAAACATGCGCTTTTACAGCCATTTAGTGTCTACTTTTTAGTCTGTGTGGTATAAAATGAGCAAAACATCAATACAGCATTTTTGTTGAAATCTTGTGCTTTTTGAGGTTAAAGAACACATAGAAAATTGATTGCAAATTCATAAAATCACAAGTTGATTCAATGTTTTTGAAAGAAAATAAACCTCAAAACATTGCAACTTTTGCAGCAACTTTCTGAAGATGATGTCGCAAATTCAGACATTTTAGGCCGCAACGATCACAAAACAAGCCTGCAAAAACCTGTGGGGGGCGGTGTAGACATAAAAATAAATACCACATAGTCACTTTTGCAGTCTTTTAATTCAAATATAGTAGACATAATAATAGAAAATACGACTTTAGGAGCCTTGGTCTCATCTTGTGGCAATACTCCTGTAGTATTGATATTTTTAGTTCATGTATCCTTAAAAATGCTTAATTTAGGCCAAAAATATTTATAATATCCTTAAAAAAAAACAAGAGTAGCAAGAGAGCTACTCCTACATTCATATTATTGTAGAATTGTTCAAAATGTGCGCTTTATACTAAACTGTTACCAAGTTTTGAACCAATAAATGACGTACATTAAAAAAACTAATAAAAAATGTATGTTTATAACATTTAAAATAATAAAAATGCATTAGTGTCAAAATATCAGGGTCTTTTTAAAGTTAATTTAAATCATGCTAGCAATTAATATGCTGCAATTATTCAAAACTCAAAAGTGTGATTTGTCTGAGTTATAAAAAAATAATAATCGTTTGACAGCAGTAATGGAAAAAGTACAGCACAGCAGACGATGTGGCAATACTATTGTAGTATTGATATGTTTTGTTCATGTATTCATTATGCTTAAACATGCTTAATTTAGGCCAAAAATATTTAGAATATCCTTCAAAAAACAAGGGTAGCAAGAATGCTACTCCTACATTCATATTATTGTAGAATTGTTCAAAATGTGCGCTTTATACTAAACTGTTACCAAGTTTTGAACCAATAAATTACGTATATTCAAGTAAAAACAAATAAAAAATGTAAGTGTATGACATTTAAAAAAAATAATGCATTAGTCTCAAAATATCAGGGTCTTTTTTAAAGTCATGCTAGCAAGTAATATGCTGCGATTATTCAAAACGCAAAAGTGTAATTTGAGTTATAGAAAATAATAATCGTTTTGACAGCACTAATGGAAAGTACAGCACAGCAGACGATGGCGCTAACTTCATGTAATTATTTTGCAGTTAAAATAAAATAGAATGCTAAATAAATGCCATATTTTTTGTATGTCCTACTATTCAATTATTTTTAATGTTTTTATTATTTAAAAAAAAATTACATTTGTGTTTTAGTTAATTTAGGAATTAAGAGAAAAAAGAGAGCCCACATGATTCAATGTATATGTTTTTTTTTTTTATTATTGCAAACACAAAATTCTGCATGTAAAGTTGAAAATGTCAGAACATGTAACAAAAATAATAAATAGAGACATTCACACAGTGAGATCAGTGCCAACACAACCACAATAGAGGCGAGGTAAAAACATCAGAGTCTCTGCTGGAGAGCCAGAGAGGTTAGAGGCAGCTCCTCCCCCGATAGGAGATGCTGCTCCTTCTGGAGCTCCAGCAGAGGAGAACATGCTGTCTGCAGGTCAGAATAAATCGACGTGGGGGAGAAGTGAGGAGGAGTTGACTGGGAAGATGGGAAGAAAGTAGCCGGAGGAGGAGGAGAAGAGCTGCAGGCGTCCCACTGAGGCACCACAGCGCCCGGCGAATAAGTCGAGACGAATCCCTGAGGAAGTGGAGGAAGCAAGTAGGACACGTCTGGTACCTTCATGTACACGGAGGGCTGTGGAGGAGGAGGAGAGAGGGAGGCTTGCAGGGTGGACAGTAAGCTGTCGTCTGAGAAAGCAGCAAGTTCCAGGCTGCTGCAATGCATGCTGGGACATTTAGGGCTGGGTTCTGAGGAGGAAGAGGACTCTGACGAGGAGGCAGAACGTTTCTTGGCGCCGCTCACGTTGTCGGCCTTCCTTTTCCTCTTGCGGCAGAAGTTGCCGTTGTCGAACATCTTGTCGCAGTTTGGGTCCAGAGTCCAGAAGTTTCCTTTACCTGCAAAGTGGAACGGAGGGTCAGAGAGGTGAAGGTGGAGCCCCCTGCTGGGTCCAAACATTAACAAAACAAAAGCCGCTAGCTAGCGTGGGCCCCATTAGCGTAAGTGGGAATTTTGGCTCACCAGGGTTGTTCTCCTCCCGGGGAACTTTCCGAAAGCAGTCATTGAGCGACAGATTGTGGCGGATGGAGTTCTGCCAGCCCGCCTTGTTACGGCTGTAAAAGGGGAAGTTCTCGGCCACGTACAGGTAGATCTGGCTCAGGGTCAGACGCTGCTCTGGTGCGCTCTGGATCGCCATGGCGATGAGGGCAGAGTAGGAGTATGGTGGGCGGGCCAGGCCCATCAAGCCTCCTGGGGAGAACCAGGGCCCAGCAGGGAGCAAAGGTCTCTGAAGGCCGTAATGCTGAGCAGGAGCTCCGAAGGAAGGGTGGCCCATGGACTCTCCCGCAGCCCCACAGGGAAGGCCGGAGTCTGGGTTGCTGTAGCTGAAAAACTCCTCGCCGAGGTGCGGAGGTGGCAGCCATGAAGACTGGCTGAGCTCAGGGAGAGGCGGAGGGCTGTAGAGGCTGAAATCAGAGGGATCCAGACCCAGAAGTGGTAGCTCCTTCTGGGGGACTCCACAGAGCGGGGAGAGCAAGTCCAAGGACGCCATGATGATGCAATGTTTCTGACACGAAGCACCTGTATGCCCTCTCCACCTTCACTTATACTCAGAGGTTCCTCCCACATGCAAGCTGATTGGCTACTGTGACACAACACACACACACACACACACACGCAGTAGTTGTTTTGAATAAGGACTGCTTGAATTCCTACCTCTGGGCAGATGACGGCCTGAGGATTTAAAGGTGATGTCAACAGCATCTGATAATGATTGAATCTGTTTTTACGGTTTCAGTCGTTACTGCGTCTCATCTGCTCCACGTCACAGATTGTTTTGAATAGCTTGCTCAACTATGAATGATTCTTGATTGCCAGTTCAATTGACTTCACGTTTGATGGAACAGAGGAGTTTTCCTCCAAGGGGTGCTTGCTGAAAAATCAGAAGATGGACGGGCCTCTTCTATGTTGTTGATTTTTTTTTATTTTTTTTTTTTAACAAATATACTTTTTATTGAATTTTACAGTTAAAATCACATTTGACAATCATACTTTGCTCACTCAGACCCTTCATACATGCACACATCCATTCATCTACTCTCACATGCACGCTTGAGGAGAGAGGTGCACTTGGGGTTTAACAACTCAAGGTTTACAGTATAGACATTATTAGAAAAAGTACCCAGATATTGTATACATCCATCCATCCTGCACTGGCTCAGGATCAGCAGACGATCCAGACCTCAGCAAGATGGATGAATATTCCTCGGCATCAAGGATCCTCAGGAAGTGATCACTAGATCACCTCCCGGGGACCTCTTCACCGTTCACACTTAAAAAAGAAAAAAGAAAGTCACATTTTCGTGGCTTGATCAGATGCAAAAATAAATAAAAATACAATTAAAAAATGTTTTTAAAGTCACCAAAAAAAGCAAGTAAACCGTGACAACACCATATCAAAGGTGACACAAAAAAGTAATGGTAGTGTGGGAACAATACAAAAAATAATAACAATACAGTGTTTCCCATAAACTGCCAAGATACCTGTGGCGGTGGGGGCGGGGCTATGGGCGTGGTCACCATGACATCAGCGAGTAATTTGCATAATTTACTACAATGATATGATTTTCTCTAAAAAGGCTCAAAAAATGTATACTTACTAATTAATAATAACAGTTTTGTTTTAAACGTCCATCCATCCATCCATCCATTTTACAATATATATACAACCCTTTATGTACATATTTATATACAGATTTGAACAATAAGTTATTCACTGAAATATATGTATTAATTGTGGTTCTTACAAAAAATATATCTTGTAAAATATAAAAGCTAAAATGTCTCTTAAAGCTCTGCCCCTTTAATTAGTGCATACTAAATAATTTAACTTTAGCCTACTACTACAACCATAGTATTTACCAGCAACATAAAGTGAAACAGAGGCAGAGGTGTCCTGCCACATTCAGTAACAAATAAACAGAAAACAGTAGTGGTCAAATACAAATAAGGAAACAAGAGAAGTATCCTACACTTCTCTTTTGTAAAGTAAATCTGAACAGCCTATATGGGCGTCTACATCAACTATATGATTTTCCTGAGAAGCTGGACAGGACAAAAAAATATTTGCGGCCCGCAGCTAATTGTTTATCGGCCCGCCACACATTCTGGAAATACTATTGTAAAAATAAAAAAGAACATTAAAAAAAGTGGAATGAGGTGAAATCTAACGAGAAAAAGTTGCAATATTGACACAAAAGCTGCCATGCAGGTTGTTTTTTTTCTTTTGTCTTTCTTTCTTTTTCTTTTTTTGCCATTGCTCAAAAAATTATAATAATGACAAAAAATCCATGTTATTATTTATTATTTTCAGGGCTCCAATTACTTCAAATATTTCACTTTAAAATGTTTTATGTGGTAAATATTGCATATATTGTGTAGTAGCATTATAAAAACATCAAAGTTGTCTTTGACAAAAGCGCATAAAACAAACAAAAATAATTGTTCCAGCATAAAATCGACAGATATATCTGAAGTTGATCTCGTAACTTAAGTGTTGAAAGTAAAAGAAAAACCTAATAAAAATGTATCACTTTATGAGTGGGGCACCTTTTGGATCCCAAATATATTTAGTGATTTTTTATTTACCTTTTCACTGTGATTACTCAAAAATATGAAAGAATTAAAATCAATGGTGTCCTGCATTATTGATATTTTAGGGCTCTAATTACTAAATACTGCATATTTCAGTTTTACTATAAAAAAAACTAAGTTGTTTTTGACAGAAAAGCCATAAAACATTTTTTTTGATTAATTAAAAAATAATAATAATCTGACTAATTTTTAACATTTTAATGACTAAGACCCTGTATGGTCCCCGGGACCCCTAAAGGTAAAATAAATTTAAAAATCCATATA